>NW_024740799.1:0-18699 GCF_018991925.1 Homarus americanus | reverse complement strand
GCGTTACCGGCCAGCTCGAGCACTTCTGCTGCCAGGGACTCCATGACGGCTGCAAGGTACACAGGTGCACCTGCACCAACACGCTCAGCATAGTTGCCTTTACGCAAGAGACGGTGGATCCTACCCACGGGGAACTGGAGTCCGGCCCTGCTAGAACGGGACTTTGACTTGCCCTTCACCTTGCCTCCCTTGCCGCGTCCTGACATGTTGCTGCTGCTGCTTTTCGTGATAGGAGTTAAATTTCCGCCCGCCACCTTGGTCTTTTATACCAAGCTCAGGATCAGGCCAGGTGGCCGTCTCGCGGACCCAACCAATGTAAGAGAGCCGTAGCTGCAGCCAGTCTGATCCTGAGCGGCCAGCTCGGTATATAAGGAAAAGTTAGTCGGGCCAGTTTTCAATTCTCTCGCTCCGCGCCACGAGTAACTGTGCCGCCATGCCTCCCAAAACTTCCGGAAAGGCTGCCAAGAAGGCTGGAAAGGCCCAGAAGGCCATTGCCAAGGGTGACAAGAAGAAGAAGCGCAGGAGGAAGGAAAGCTACAGCATCTACATCTACAAGGTACTGAAGCAAGTGCACCCCGACACAGGAGTCTCCTCCAAAGCTATGTCCATCATGAACTCTTTCGTGAACGACATCTTCGGGCGCATCGCTGCCGAGGCTTCCCGCCTGGCGCACTACAACAAACGCTCCACCATTACAAGTCGGGAAATCCAGACAGCTGTCCGACTCTTGCTGCCCGGTGAACTGGCCAAGCATGCCGTGTCTGAGGGCACCAAGGCTGTCACCAAGTACACCTCTTCCAAGTAAGAGGTTACTTGTGCACAACAAACACGCCATCCCACTACTACAACTTAATCGGCTCCTTCGGAGCCACAGTTACATGTTAAAGAGACAGTTACCGACAGTGATATATTGAGAGGGAAATAAATAAAAAAAAATTATAATAATCTGCATTCTCTATTGGCGTAGAAACAGGACTAAATCGAAACATTATAAATAAATAAATAAATTCTGCGTGGAGTACTTTTACACACACTGCAAAGTGACATACATGGAGTGTGTTTGGGTTTCATTTCTTGTTTGCAGCACGCCTATTTCATGTAAACAATTCATTTTATTTTATTTTATTGAATTTTCTTTTATTTTAGTTATTTATTTACTTACTTATTCTTTATATATTAATTTGTTACTAGCTCTTGTTTTTTGCACCCACCCGCCTCCCGAATTGATGACCTACTATACATTCGTGCCTGCACGACTGTTACCAACTTACCGTTAGGCGATTTGGGTAACCGAAATTAACGCTCTCCTACCACCAACCATTTCGATTGTCATGAAAATTATCTTCAGAACAGTTCTTTGGCCCTGAGAAGGGCCGAGTTATAGATGTCTGGTAGGTTTTGTTGTGCTTTTTGTTTTTCCCCAAGGAAGAGGACTTAAGCACGCTCTCCGCGGATGCGCCGGGCCAGCTGGATGTCCTTGGGCATGATGGTAACGCGCTTGGCGTGAATGGCACACAGGTTGGTGTCCTCGAAAAGACCCACCAGGTAAGCCTCAGAGGCTTCCTGCAGAGCAATGACGGCAGACGACTGGAAGCGCAGGTCAGTCTTGAAATCCTGGGCGATCTCACGCACCAGGCGCTGGAAGGGCAGCTTCCTGATGAGTAGCTCTGTGCTCTTCTGGTAACGACGGATCTCACGAAGGGCGACGGTTCCGGGCCTGTAACGATGGGGCTTCTTGACACCACCGGTGGCTGGGGCGGACTTGCGAGCTGCCTTGGTGGCAAGCTGCTTCCGTGGAGCCTTGCCTCCAGTGGACTTGCGGGCAGTCTGTTTAGTACGGGCCATCTCGACGACGAAATAGTCAATACGGGCGGCCCGGTGTTGTTGTTGTTGTATAGATTGTCGGACCGTAGTCCGACACGGGCCTTTGCCTATAGGCGGCCCGTTTGGTGGTTCCGGCTGGAGCTCCAGGAGCAGCCAGACCGGATTGGGATTGGAGGTGGTCCCACCTGCAGATTGGAGGGATACTGCAGGTTGCAAGTGTGAGCGGACCCCCGATCAGTGGACGCTTACCACCGGCCCCCACTCTTGGACGTGGTCAGCCTCGGGGTGGCGCGCCCCCCGAACTGGGGTCCGCACTTGCTGGGAGAGGATGCTTTCTAAGCTATCTGGGTGGTGGGTATCGTGTGATGACCCGGAGTAGGTGGTGAATGTGGTCTGTGTGGGCCTTTCGGGTTAGAGTGGCCGCTGGTGTTGTGTGTGTTTCTTGGGAGATTTGAGTTCTGTCTCGGAGGCTTTGTGTGACCTCGCAATCGAGGAGATAGTGTTCAAGTGGGTTGGCTGCTGGCTCCTGACAGTAGGTGCATTCCGTGACGTCATTTCCTATCATCTGCCAGGAGCACTTGTACCCTAGTCGTAGTCGGTGACGGCTGACTTGGGTTTGTCTTGGAGTTTTCTTGTCTGCGAAAGGTGGTTCCCCTTTTGTGGCCGCCAGGTACCATTTGGCTGATTGGGAACCAGCGTTGAGTGCATGAAGGAAGCTCTTTTTGATGTGGAGCTTGGTAGTCTTTCTGAGGTGATTTTTGATCTGTTGCACGCTTGCTGGAACTTGGATGTGTACGCTACTGGAACGTGTAGCTGCCTTGGCTGCTTCGTCTGCCACGTCGTTTCCTCCGATCCCTACATGACTGGGAATCCAGTGTAAGACGACTGGTCGGCTTTGGCTTTGGAAGAAGAAGAGGAGAGAGAGAGAAGAAAATCGACATCAAGCTAAGAATAAGACATCCTCACAAGAAACCAAAACACAATCAAGCCGACCAAGCACTGAACATCCATTGCCCAACCCAACACGCACCTGGCGCCTGACCTGACGCTTGACCTGACGCTTGACCTGACGCTAGCCTGGCCTTGTCTTGTCGCCTCCCTGCCGCGTCCAGCCGGGTTGTTGCTGCTGCCCCCATCTTATAATCCCTCACGCAAGCGGTGTTTAGCCACTGCATCTGTTCTCTCCTCCTAAAATTCACTTCAATCCTCCCTTTATTCTTCTCCTGAACCTCCTTCCCCCCTGTCACTAGCATTTTTCGATTCGATTCGGCGAAGCCACACCAGGACCACCTGTAGTAGCAACCACAACAACATGACTGGACGAGGCAAAGGAGGCAAGGGACTTGGAAAGGGTGGCGCCAAGCGTCATCGTAAGGTGCTACGTGACAACATCCAGGGTATCACCAAGCCCGCCATTCGTCGTCTAGCTCGGCGTGGAGGTGTTAAACGTATAGCCGGCCTTATCTACGAGGAGACCCGCGGCGTCCTCAAGGTGTTTCTGGAGAACGTCATCCGTGACGCCGTCACCTACACCGAGCACGCAAAAAGGAAGACCGTCACCGCCATGGATGTGGTGTATGCCCTGAAACGGCAGGGCCGCACCCTTTATGGTTTTGGTGGTTAATCAACCTGATGGACGGGCGCACACCACCACCACCACCACGACAAACAAATATACGGACCTAATTTTAGGTCCACATTTAAATCGCTAAAGAGTTGGTTAGACACTGAGTAAATCGTTGAAAATATATCCAATAACATGATCCTCTCTAATTCTTGACTTGTGGTATGAGTATAGGTTGTGTGTGAACGTGTTGGAACCACTTCCTAATAATTGTCAGTCAGTCAGTCAACATTCACCTAACCTCCAGGTACCTCACCTAACTTCCTGTAGCGTCACCGAACCTCACGAAATGTAACCCAATGTAGTTTATAATCTATCCTAACATGACATAACATAACCACGCACTATATTACTTCGGTAAGAGTAATGAGTTTTAATACGCAAAGTTGCAGTTAGCATTCATTCATACATACATACATACATACATACATAACATGCTAGTGGCAGGGGGGATTGAAGTGAATTTTAGGAGGATAGAATAGGTGCAGTGGCTAAACAGCGCTTGCGTGAGGGACTTTAAGCAGCAACTCGCCTGGATGCGGCAGGATAGAGTCAGGTCAAGCGTCCGGTGCATGTTGGGTTCCGCCATGGTTTCTCAGTGTTTGGTCGGCTTGATTGTGTGTGTTGTTTTGTTGTTTGGAGGAAATGTCTTGGTATTCTTCTTCTTAGCTTGAAGTTTATTTTCTTCTAACTCTCCTCCTCTTGTTGTTCGTCTTCCTCGTGTCTGCTATCATTCTGTAAAGACTCTATATATGTATAGGTATGGTGGTAACAGTTGCCGGTTACAGTGATACTTCATATTCATGGTGTTGTACTGTATGGCTTCGGTATTTCTTAATATACAAACGGCACCGTTAGAGGATTGAGGTATTTAAAAACCAGCCTACATTACTTATATATAGAAATAAATAATGTGGCTTGGACAATAATGACGACTACTCTCTCCTACCTAACCCAAACAAGGGCTTTTCGAAAGTATACATTGGACACAATTGACTTAGTACATACATTGGTGGTTTAACAAAAGCCCTCATTAGAGAAAGGTGAAGGAGCACACAGTGAACATACAGATTAATGTTTGCACGCATAGATCATGTAAGGTGAGGTGTTGAACACCAGACACGTAGTGTAGTAACTCCCTAACAGATGGCGTTATGAGGGGCCTGAGGATGTAGCAGTTACCTCACAGATGGTGTTATGAGGAACTTCACATGATGATGCTGTAGCAAAACATTCACTACGTGGTGTCGTAGCATCTTGGGGACACCACGTGGTCCACATGACTCACTCATTCAAGTGGGTGAGGTGTGGTCCCAGGCCTCTCTATCGTGGAGTCTCCGGGGAAGTATAACCGGGTACCTGGGACCTCACTGTGTGAAGGTGGTTAGCTAGCTTGGGTAAGACTCAACTGCCGAGTTGTTTTTCACTGAGTTAAGCACTGTTCACCACTATTCATCACTGGTTCCATTCCTTTGCCAAATGAGATAGTACCTTATGGCAAGAACTTGTTGATAGTCCGGTGGGGAGGAGGGTTCAGGGGAGTGAGTTGGTATCGGCCAACATATAAATAATAATAATAATAATAATTAACGGTTTATTGAAAGTGCTTGGCAGCCAGAAGGCTGAAAATATACAGTTACATATTTGGGGAATGGGTTACGAATTACAAATAATATACAAGTAACATGAGTGACACAAATAAGACATATAATAACTAGCTGGGGAAAAGCTCAAACTACAGTTCATTTCAACATAGTGACAGGGCAAGGAGTAGTGTTTACTGGGAGTGAGTACACTGATTTATTACAAGTTATCGATAATTTTTACAATGGTTGGGACTGGGCTGGTCTTATAGAGATCAGTTCGTGCACGTATGGGCTGGATGCGGTTGTGGTGTCGAAGAGCAATTCTCGGACTAGGGATCTCAGGTGGTAGTAGGAGCCGGTGTCGGGGATGGTGTAGAAGCTTCTTACCAAATTTGCAGATGAGGTCGTGGTGATGGTCAGTGAGAGTCTAAAGGGTCGGTCAGTGTGTTGAGCGCTTGTTGATATGTGGAGTAGGAAGGGTAGAGAATAATCTTGCATGGCCTCTTTTGCACTTTTTCTAGGTGTTTACGTTGTGTGGCATTTAGGGAGGAAGACCAGGTGAGCTTGGGAAGTATGAATGTTGTATAAACACTGAGGAGCTCGTGTGCAGGAACACCGAGGGACTTGAGTCGGCGTAGGAGGTGGAGACGGAAAATGGAGGATTTGATAACTTCACTGACGTGTGGTTTCTAATTTAGTTTGTTGTCTATGGTGACGCCGAGGAGCTTCGTGGAATCTAAAACCTGGAGTGTGTTCGGACCTAGAGTAATGGAAGGAGGTGGGACAATGTCGGAGGAGAGGTTGATGTGCATAACCATGGTTGTTGGTGGCCCAGTTTTGGAGACTGTTCAATAAATCATGAAGGGCGGTATAGTTTGGAGCAGAATTGTTGACGCTGATCCCAATGGTGGAGTCGTCGACATTTTTCCAGCGAGCAGGGGTTTCTCTTACGGCATCATTGATGAGCATAAGGAAGCAGAGTGGTCCCATCTTGGTGCCTTGGGGGACGCCACAGGTGAGTGACTGAAAGGTGGAGACAGCCAGCCCCTCGGAAGCGTACAGCTTGGCGTCGGTCACTGAGGAAGTCTGTAAGCCATGGTATAATAAGACTTCTCCGAAGCCCTAGGTCAATAGCTTTGTTGATGATTATATTGTGGTCGACTAGGTCGAACGCTTTAGTGAAATCAATGAAGGCGACAGCTACAGACGTTTTTCGTTTCTCGAGATGGCGGTATATGTAATCGAGAAAGCTGACAAGACAGTCAGTCAGTGGTGGAGGAAGTTTTCATGTTGCCAAATTGCTGAGGGTCTACTACGACTCCTGCAATATCAGCAAAAGCCCAGCCAGTCGAACACAAAACTTTCACAGATTAGGCTGGGTATTGGGGTGATTGCAATAGGTCGTAGCTGATTTAAGGATTGTGGGCTGGTTGACTTGGGTACTGGTGATACATAAGAGGTCTTCCAGTCAGCTGGGCATCTGGCTTGACTGAAAGAAGCATTGATGATGGAGCATAGGGGTTTAGCAAGCTCCGGGGAGAACTCCTTGAAGCGTTTCATTGGTAAGTCAATGGGGGTGGTAGAGCGTTTTAATTTTAGTTTGTCCAGGCGTTTTGCTATTTCAAATACTTCTACTAAGTCAGTGGGAAGGGGGGGGGGCTGGTAGGTAAGCAGGGAGAGTGGTTGTGTCAAGCCGGGGGGGCGTCTGGCATATAGTAGCGAAGTGTGTGTGTGTGTGTGTGTGTGTGTGTGTGTGTGTGTATACTACTGTACTTTTTAGATCCTCCTACGCAACCTAACCTATTATAGTTAAGTATAGTAGGCTATACACTATTTTGTTAGTATGTGTTATAAAATGAAATTGCATGTTATTATTATTAATATTATTATTATTAATATTATTATTATTATTATTATTATTAGTAGTAGTAGTATTATTATTATTATTATTGTTATTATTATTACATGCTAATATAATGCTAAGTTGCCCGCCAGATTTCCTCAGAGATGGGAGGAGCACATTGGCGGCGGTGTTGTTTATACTCCGCCCGATTACTGATTCCTATTCACCGAGCCAGAGCTGGCGGGCGGCGTGTTATGTGCCACGTTTTGTTTCCCATTGGGCGTACCGCTCAGCTGGGGAGTAGGAGATTTCATAAAAAGAAAGTTTGAGTGGAGAGCACACCTTTTCCTTCACATACAGTTATCTTAGACCATCTACTAGTATAATAGTTTGCACAAAAATACTCTACACTCTTTCTAGGTTATTGTTATGTTTTTTTTTTTTTTTTTGATTTCTCATCAGATTGTGCATTCAACTAATATACACTATTAGTGTGTTTATTATTATGTTTTATAGTATTATTTCGTATAATATTGGGTAACACAATTAGAGTCACTAGTATAGTATATTTTCGGGGTTTATAGCAGTTTGTGGTCTAATAGTATCATGCTTTATGAGTGGTGTTCTATGTAGTGATGGATGATTAGGCAATAAAATATGCTTTGGGTGTTTATAGCAGTTTGTGGTCTACTAGTATCATGCTTTATGGGTGGTGTTCTATGTAGTGATGATTAGGCCATAAAATATGCTTTTGGTTTATTGCTAACAAAATATACTTTGCTCTACCGCTGGAGTGCAAAACATGGTGAAACTTACATACACCGTTAATAAAGTATTGGTGGAAGAAGAAGAAGAAGTAAGAGGAAGAATTGTGGAGGGAATGAACAGTGAGACAATGTAAAGCCTCCAGGATGGCGGCAGCGTTTCTGTTATTAATATATAATAAGACAATAGGAAAATATGTTGTTGTCTCTACCTGTATTATTACCTTTGCGATAGCATGGTTCAATTTTTGGAGGACAGAGGAAGGAGCAGGAGGTTAGGAAGGGAGAGATAGTGTCTGTGATCCTCGGGTCACCACTCCTCGGATTGTGTCAGTTCAAGTTTAGAAGCTCCAACAACTTTCCCTGAATACAAATTGGCAACGTTTCGATTTACAACAGGTACCTACTTACTGCTACAGTAGGTAGGTGAACAGGGACCAAGGGGGCTAGGAAGAGTGTCCAAACAACTTGCCTGTGTGATGTAGTCGTGGCCAGAATTAGGTTAGGATACAGACACATCTGGCTAGTTAGTAACGCTGTACCCATACCGGAACACTCAGCATGTAAACTTGGTGATACACCTTTAAAGCACTATATTATTGAATGGGACACTGTCAAAGACTTCAGGCCACCTCACTTATTGTATCTTGAACTATGTCATTACTTCATTGAGGACATTACATTCTTGCTCTTTATCCCAAATTGGCTAGCCCACACTGGTAAATGTGTACTGTACTGTCAATGAATCTGATGTATTTCTTTGTGTATGAACCTGACTGAAAATAAGGTCGCCTCCCTGGCTGCTGCTGCTTCTGCTTCTGCTTCTGCTTCTGCGCCCTTCTAAGTCCCGTTTAAGTCCCCCACCCCAGGCCCCCACAACCGCCCTTCACATCTACACCATTCTAAAACAATTTCACTCAATTTCCACAGAGTGTTATCCTGCAAAACGTTGATGTCGTATATTTCTCTCTTTAAGTGATATCCTTTGGCTCCGAAAGGAGCCTGTTTGGTTAGGTTGTCTTGTGTGAACGAACCTTGGGTTCTTATTTCTTCTCTGTCTTCTTGGGGAGGAGCACAGCTTGGATGTTAGGAAGGACACCCCCTTGGGCAATGGTGACTCCAGATAGGAGCTTGTTCAGCTCCTCGTCATTGCGAATGGCAAGCTGAAGATGACGCGGGATAATGCGGGTCTTCTTGTTGTCGCGGGCGGCGTTACCGGCCAGCTCGAGCACTTCTGCTGCCAGGTACTCCATGACGGCTGCAAGGTACACAGGGGCACCTGCACCAACACGCTCAGCATAGTTGCCTTTACGCAAGAGACGGTGGATCCTACCCACGGGGAACTGGAGTCCGGCCCTGCTAGAACGGGACTTTGACTTGCCCTTCACCTTTGCCTCCCTTGCCGCGTCCTGACATGTTGCTGCTGCTGCTTTTCGTGATAGGAGTTAAATTTCCGCCCGCCACCTTGGTCTTTTATACCAAGCTCAGGATCAGGCCAGGTGGCCGTCTCGCGGACCCAACCAATGTAAGAGAGCCGTAGCTGCAGCCAGTCTGATCCTGAGCGGCCCGCTCGGTATATAAGGAAAAGTTAGTCGGGCCAGTTTTCAATTCTCTCGCTCCGCGCCACGAGTAACTGTGCCGCCATGCCTCCCAAAACTTCCGGAAAGGCTGCCAAGAAGGCTGGAAAGGCCCAGAAGGCCATTGCCAAGGGTGACAAGAAGAAGAAGCGCAGGAGGAAGGAAAGCTACAGCATCTACATCTACAAGGTACTGAAGCAAGTGCACCCCGACACAGGAGTCTCCTCCAAAGCTATGTCCATCATGAACTCTTTCGTGAACGACATCTTCGAGCGCATCGCTGCCGAGGCTTCCCGCCTGGCGCACTACAACAAACGCTCCACCATTACAAGTCGGGAAATCCAGACAGCTGTCCGACTCTTGCTGCCCGGTGAACTGGCCAAGCATGCCGTGTCTGAGGGCACCAAGGCTGTCACCAAGTACACCTCTTCCAAGTAAGAGGTTACTTGTGCACAACAAACACGCCATCCCACTACTACAACTTAATCGGCTCCATCGGAGCCACAGTTACATGTTAAAGAGACAGTTACCGACAGTGATATATTGAGAGGGAAATAAAAAAAAAAAAAAATTATAATAATCTGCATTCTCTATTGGCGTAGAAACCGGACTAAATCGAAACATAATAAATAAATAAATAAATTCTGCGTGGAGTACTTTTACACCCACTGCAAAGTGACATACATGGAGTGTGTTTGGGCTTCATTTCATGTTTGCAGCACGCCTATTTCATGTAAACAATTTATTTTATTTTATTGTATTTTATTGTATTTTCTTTTATTTTATTTATTTATTTACTTACTTATTCTTTATATATTTATTTGTTACTAGCTCTTGTTTGTTGCACCCACCCACCTCCCGAATTGATGACCTACTATACATTCGTGCCTGCACGAATGTTACCAACTTACCGTTAGGCGATTTGGGTAACCGAAATTAACGCTCTCCTACCACCAACCATTTCGATTGTCATGAAAATTATCTTCAGAACAGTTCTTTGGCCCTGAGAAGGGCCGAGTTATAGATGTCTGGTAGGTTTTGTTGTGCTTTTTCTTTTTCCCCAAGGAAGAGGACTTAAGCACGCTCTCCGCGGATGCGCCGGGCCAGCTGGATGTCCTTGGGCATGATGGTAACGCGCTTGGCGTGAATGGCACACAGGTTGGTGTCCTCGAAAAGACCCACCAGGTAAGCCTCAGAGGCTTCCTGCAGAGCCATGACGGCAGACGACTGGAAGCGCAGGTCAGTCTTGAAATCCTGGGCGATCTCACGCACCAGGCGCTGGAAGGGCAGCTTCCTGATGAGTAGCTCTGTGCTCTTCTGGTAACGACGGATCTCACGAAGGGCGACGGTTCCGGGCCTGTAACGATGGGGCTTCTTGACACCACCGGTGGCTGGGGCGGACTTGCGAGCTGCCTTGGTGGCAAGCTGCTTCCGTGGAGCCTTGCCTCCAGTGGACTTGCGGGCAGTCTGTTTAGTACGGGCCATCTCGACGACGAAATAGTCAATACGGGCGGCCCGGCAGGCGGGCGGGCTTATATACAGACATTCTCCACCTCAGTGGCCACCTCATTGGCCACGAGTGCCGCATGCGTCATCCGCAAGCTACGCCCCACCTCCAAGAGGGAGGGACGGCCTTGGATGAACGATACTACCGCTGCGTCCACAGCACGCCACCTACTCCCACCAAACCGTGGGCGAAGCCTCAGACACTCTCTCTCCCTCACCATGAACGGATACGAGTTTGTTAACGTGGCGCGGATACGTCCGGACACGCCGACCTGCCCCAAGAAACTAAACCTCCTAGTTCTCCAGAAGTTTTTCGAAGCTAATGGGATCGTGGGGGTCACCAAGGTAGAACGCCTAAAGCTCCATGGTGACATCAAGATCACCTTCGCCGAGATGGGCATGCCCGCTCAACTCGCGGAGATCCCAGACATCAACGGCATTCCTTTTAAAATGTTTGCCTTCATGTGGGACAACTTGAAGCTGGGTGTAATCTCCCACGCCGAAATTGCCCACATGGACAAAGCAGAGCTGAGTGAGCTCCTCAAGGAGCAGCAGCTCCAAGTTGTGAAGAAGCTGTCCGACACCACTGCCCTCATCGGACACCACTCCACCCTACCCAAGGAAGCTCAACTGGCGTGGGTAACTATGCCAGTCAAGCCCTACTGCAGACCGAAACGGTGTTACAAATGCCAGCACTATGGACACACTGTAAACAAGTGTGAGGCGCAGGAAGACACCTGCTCCATGTGTGGCAGCCCTGGACACCGCTACACGGCCTGCCCCAACACAGAGAAAAAATGCGTTGCCTGTGGTGGCCCACACTCCTCCGCCGACCGGACCTGCCCCAGATGGAAGGAGGAATGCAGGGTAGCCAAGGCTCGTCTTGAGAAAAAACTGAGCTACAAAGAGGCCCTCCTTGCTGTACGCTCCCAAGAAAAGAAAAAACCAGCAGTAAAGAAAAACCAAGAAAAGAAAACTCAACAGAAGCAGCCCACCACACAGAACCAAGAACACCACGTGGCCCGTGGTGCTGAAGCCCACGCGGCCAGTGGTGCTGAAGCCCACGTGGTCAACCTCTCCCTCTCTGAATTCTTCCACACCTATGAGGACTTAAAATACGAGGAAGACGAACAAGAAGACCCAAACACAAACGAATGGACAATTCAAGAGAGCAAGAAGAGAAGGAGAGAGAGAAGAAAATCGACATCAAGCTAAGAAGACCAAGACATCCCCTCCACACAAGAAACCAAAACACAATCAAGCCGACCAAGCACTGAACATCCATTGCCCAACCCAACACGCACCTGACGCCTGACCTGACGCTTGACCTGACGCTTGACCTGACGCTAGCCTGGCCTTGTCTTGTCGCCTCCCTGCCGCGTCCAGCCGGGTTGTTGCTGCTGCCCCCATCTTATAATCCCTCACGCAAGCGGTGTTTAGCCACTGCATCTGTTCTCTCCTCCTAAAATTCACTTCAATCCTCCCTTTATTCTTCTCCTGAACCTCCTTCCCCCCTGTCACTAGCATTTTTCGATTCGATTCGGCGAAGCCACACCAGGACCACCTGTAGTAGCAACCACAACAACATGACTGGACGAGGCAAAGGAGGCAAGGGACTTGGAAAGGGTGGCGCCAAGCGTCATCGTAAGGTGCTTCGTGACAACATCCAGGGTATCACCAAGCCCGCCATTCGTCGTCTAGCTCGGCGTGGAGGTGTTAAACGTATATCCGGCCTCATCTACGAGGAGACCCGCGGCGTCCTCAAGGTGTTTCTGGAGAACGTCATCCGTGACGCCGTCACCTACACCGAGCACGCAAAAAGGAAGACCGTCACCGCCATGGATGTGGTGTATGCCCTGAAACGGCAGGGCCGCACCCTTTATGGTTTTGGTGGTTAATCAACCTGATGGACGGGCGCACACCACCACCACCACCACGACAAACAAATATACGGACCTAATTTTAGGTCCACATTTAAATCGCTAAAGAGTTGGTTAGACACTGAGTAAATCGTTGAAAATATATCCAATAACATGATCCTCTCTAATTCTGGACTTGTGGTATGAGTATAGGTTGTGTGTGAACGTGTTGGAACCACTTCCTAATAATTCAGTCAGTCAGTCAGTCAACATTCACCTAACCTCCAGGTACCTCACCTAACTTCCTGTAGCGTCACCGAACCTCACGAAATGTAACCCAATGTAGTTTATAATCTATCCTAACATGACATAACATAACCACGCACTATATTACTTCGGTAAGAGTAATGAGTTTTAATACGCAAAGTTGCAGTTATCATTCATGCATACATACATACATACATACATACATACATAACATGCTAGTGGCAGGGGGGATTGAAGTGAATTTTAGGAGGAGAGAATAGGTGCAGTGGCTAAACAGCGCTTGCGTGAGGGACTTTAAGCAGCAACTCGCCTGGATGCGGCAGGATAGAGTCAGGTCAAGCGTCCAGTGCATGTTGGGTTCCGCCATGGTTTCTCAGTGTTTGGTCGGCTTGATTGTGTGTGTTGTTTTCTTGTTTGGAGGAAATGTCTTGGTATTCTTCTTCTTAGCTTGAAGTTGATTTTCTTCTAACTCTCCTCCTCTTGTTGTTCGTCTTCCTCGTGTCTGCTATCATTCTGTAAAGACTCTATATATGTATGTAGGTATGAGTGAGTAACAGTTGCCGGTTACAGTGATACTTCATATTCGCTGGTGTTGTACTGTATGGCTTCGGTATTTCTTAATATACAAACGGCACCGTTAGGGGATTGAGGTATTTAAAAACCAGCCTACATTACTTATATATAGAAATAAATAATGTGGCTTGGACAATAATGACGACTACTCTCTCCTACCTTCCCCAAACAAGGGCTTTTCGAAAGTATACATTGGACACAAATGACTTAGTACATACATTGGTGGTTTAACAAAAGCCCTCATTAGAGAAAGGTGAAGGAGCACACAGTGAACATACAGATTAATGTTTGCACGCGTAGATCATGTAAGGTGAGGTGTTGAACACCAGACACGTAGTGTAGTAACTCCCTCACAGATGGCGTTATGAGGGGCCTGATGATGTAGCAGTTACCTCACAGATGGTGTTATGAGGAACTTCACATGATGATGCTGTAGCCAAACATTCACTACGTGGTGTCGTAGCATCTTGGGGACACCACGTGGTCGACATGACTCACTCATTCAAGTGGGTGAGGTGTGGTCCCAGGCCTCTCTATCGTGGAGTCTCAGGGGAAGTATAACCGGGTACCTGGGACCTCACTGTGTGAAGCTGGTTAGCTAGCTTGGGTAAGACTCAACTGCCGAGTTGTTTTTCACTGAGTTAAGCACTGTTCACCACTATTCATCACTGGTTCCATTCCTTTGCCAAATGAGATAGTACCTTATGGCAAGAACTTGTTGATAGTCCGGTGGGGAGGAGGGTTCAGGGGAGTGAGTTGGTATGGACCAACATATAAATAATAATAATAATAATAATAATAATTAACGGTTTATTGAAAGAGCTTGGCAGCCAGAAGGCTGAAAATATACAGTTACATATTTGGGGAATGGGTTACGAATTACAAATAATATACAAGTAACATGCGTGACACAAATAAGACATATAATAACTAGCTGGGGAAAAGCTCAAACTACAGTTCATTTCAACATAGTGACAGTGCAAGGAGTAGTGTTTACTGGGAGTGAGTACACTGATTTATTACAAGTTATCGATAATTTTTACAATGGTTGGGACTGGGCTGTTCTTATAGCGATCAGTTCGTGCACGTATGGGCTGGATGCGGTTGTGGTGTCGAAGAGCAATTCTCGGACTAGGGATCTCAGGTGGTAGTAGGAGCCGGTGTAGAAGCTTCTTACCAAATTTGCAGATGAGGTCGTGGTGATGGTCAGTGAGAGTCTAAAGGGTCGGTCAGTGTGTTGAGCGCTTCTTGATATGTGGAGTAGGAAGGGTAGAGAATAATCTTGCATGGCCTCTTTTGCACTTTTTCTAGGTGTTTACGTTGTGTGGCATTTAGGGAGGAAGACCAGGTGAGCTTGGGAAGTATGAATGTTGTGTAAACACTGAGGAGCTGGTGTGCAGGAACACCGAGGGACTTGAGTCGGAGTAGGAGGTGGAGACGGAAACTGGAGGATTTGATAACTTCACTGACGTGTGGTTTCTAATTTAGTTTGTTGTCTATGGTGACGCCGAGGAGCTTCGTGGAATCTAAAACCTGGAGTGTGTTCGGACCTAGAGTAATGGAAGGAGGTGGGACAATGTCGGAGGAGAGGTTGATGTGCATAACCATGGTTGTTGGTGGCCCAGTTTTGGAGACTGTTCAATAAATCATGAAGGGCGGTATAGTTTGGAGCAGAATTGTTGACGCTGATCCCAATGGTGGAGTCGTCGACATATTTCCAGCGAGCAGGGGTTTCTCTTAGGGCATCATTGATGAGCATAAGGAAGCAGAGTGGTCCCATCTTGGTGCCTTGGGGGACGCCACAGGTGAGTGACTGAAAGGTGGAGACAGCCAGCCCCTCGGAAGCGTACAGCTTGGCGTCGGTCACTGAGGAAGTCTGTAAGCCCTGGTATAATAAGACTTCTCCGAAGCCCGAGGTCAATAGCTTAGTTGATGATTATATTGTGGTCGACTAGGTCGAACGCTTTAGTGAAATCAATGAAGGCGACAGCTACAGACGTTTTTCGTTTCTCGAGATGGCGGTATATGTAATCGAGAAAGCTGACAAGACAGTCAGTCAGTCAGTGGTGGAGGAAGTTTTCATGTTGCCAAATTGCTGAGGGTCTACTACGACTCCTGCAATATCAGCAAAAGCCCAGCCAGTCGAACACAAAACTTTCACAGATTAGGCTGGGTATTGGGGTGATTGCAATAGGTCGTAGCTGATTTAAGGATTGTGGGCTGGTTGACTTGGGCACTGGTGATACATAAGAGGTCTTCCAGTCAGCTGGGCATCTGGCTTGACTGAGAGAAGCATTGATGATGGAGCATAGGGGTTTAGCAAGCTCCGGGGAGAACTCCTTGAAGCGTTTCATTGGTAAGTCAATGGGGGTGGTAGAGCGTTTTAATTTTAGTTTGTCCAGGCGTTTTGCTATTTCAAATACTTCTACTAAGTCAGTGGGAAGGGGGGGGCTGGTAGGTAAGCAGGGAGAGTGGTTGTGTCAAGCCGGGGGAGCGTCTGGCATATAGTAGCGAAGTGTGTGTGTGTGTGTGTGTGTGTGTGTGTGTGTGTGTATACTACTGTACTTTTTAGATCCTCCTACGCAACCTAACCTATTATAGTTAAGTATAGTAGGCTATACACTATTTTGTTAGTATGTGTTATAAAATGAAATTGCATGTTATTATTATTAATATTATTATTATTAATATTATTATTATTATTAGTAGTAGTAGTAGTAGTTATTATTATTATTATTATTGTTATTATTATTACATGCTAATATAATACTAAGTTGCCCGCCAGATTTCCTCAGAGATGGGAGGAGCACATTGGCGGCGGTGTTGTTTATACTCCGCCCGATTACTGATTCCTATTCACCGAGCCAGAGCTGGCGGGCGGCGTGTTATGTGCCACGTTTTGTTTCCCATTGGGCGTACCGCTCAGCTGGGGAGTCGGAGATTTCATAAAAAGAAAGTTTGAGTGGAGAGCACACCTTTTCCTTCACATACAGTTATCTTAGACCATCTACTAGTATAATAGTTTGCACAAAAATACTCTACACTCTTTCTAGGTTATTGTTATGTTTTTTTTTTTTTTTTTGATTTCTCATCAGATTGTGCATTCAACTAATATACACTATTAGTGTGTTTATTATTATGTTTTATAGTATTATTTCGTATAATATTGGGTAACACAATTAGAGTCACTAGTATAGTATATTTTCGGGGTTTATAGCAGTTTGTGGTCTAATAGTATCATGCTTTATGAGTGGTGTTCTATGTAGTGATGGATGATTAGGCAATAAAATATGCTTTGGGTGTTTATAGCAGTTTGTGGTCTACTAGTATCATGCTTTATGGGTGGTGTTCTATGTAGTGATGATTAGGCCATAAAATATGCTTTTGGTTTATTGCTAACAAAATATACTTTGCTCTACCGCTGGAGTGCAAAACATGGTGAAACTTACATACACCGTTAATAAAGTATTGGTGGAAGAAGAAGAAGAAGTAAGAGGAAGAATTGTGGAGGGAATGAACAGTGAGACAATGTAAAGCCTCCAGGATGGCGGCAGCGTTTCTGTTATTAATATATAATAAGACAATAGGAAAATATGTTGTTGTCTCTACCTGTATTATTACCTTTGCGATAGCATGGTTCAATTTTTGGAGGACAGAGGACAGAGGAAGGAGCAGGAGGTTAGGAAGGGAGAGATAGTGTCTGTGATTCTCGGGTCACCACTCCTCGGATTGTGTCAGTTCAAGTTTAGAAGCTCCAACAACTTTCCCTGAATACAAATTGGCAACGTTTCGATTTACAACAGGTACCTACTTACTGCTACAGTAGGTAGGTGAACAGGGACCAAGGGGGCTAGGAAGAGTGTCCAAACAACTTGCCTGTGTGATGTAGTCGTGGCCAGAATTAGGTTAGGATACAGACACATCTGGCTAGTTAGTAACGCTGTACCCATAAAGGAACACTCAGCATGTAAACTTGGTGATACACCTTTAAAGCACTACTATATTATTGAATGGGACACTGTCAAAGACTTCAGGCCACCTCACTTATTGTATCTTGAACTATGTCATTACTTCATTGAGGATATTACATTCTTGCTCTTTATCCCAAATTGGCTAGCCCACACTGGTAAATGTGTACTGTACTGTCAATGAATCTGATGTATTTCTTTGTGTATGAACCTGACTGAAAATAAGGTCGCCTCCCTTGCTGCTGCTGCTAAAGCTGCTGCTGCTGCTTCTTGCGCCCTTCTAAGTCCCGTTTAAGTCCCCCACCCCAGGCCCCCACAACCGCCCTTCACATCTACAACATTCAAAATCAATTTCACTCAATTTGCACAGAGTGTTATCCTGCAAAACGTTGATGTCGTATATTTCTCTCTTTAAGTGATATCCTGTGGCTCCGAAAGGAGCCTGTTTGGTTAGGTTGTCTTGTGTGAACGAACCTTAGGTTCTTATTTCTTCTCTGTCTTCTTGGGGAGGAGCACAGCTTGGATGTTAGGAAGGACACCCCCTTGGGCAATGGTGACTCCAGACAGGAGCTTGTTCAGCTCCTCGTCATTGCGAATGGCAAGCTGAAGATGACGCGGGATAATGCGGGTCTTCTTGTTGTCGCGGGCGGCGTTACCGGCCAGCTCGAGCACTTCTGCTGCCCGGTACTCCATGACGGCTGCAAGGTACACAGGGGCACCTGCACCAACACGCTCAGCATAGTTGCCTTTACGCAAGAGACGGTGGATCCTACCCACGGGGAACTGGAGTCCGGCCCTGCTAGAACGGGACTTTGACTTGCCCTTCACCTTGCCTCCCTTGCCGCGTCCTGACATGTTGCTGCTGCTGCTTTTCGTGATAGGAGTTAAATTTCCGCCCGCCACCTTGGTCTTTTATACCAAGCTCAGGATCAGGCCAGGTGGCCGTCTCGCGGACCCAACCAATGTAAGAGAGCCGTAGCTACAGCCAGTCTGATCCTGAGCGGCCCGCTCGGTATATAAGGAAAAGTTAGTCGGGCCAGTTTTCAATTCTCTCGCTCCGCGCCACGAGTAACTGTGCCGCCATGCCTCCCAAAACTTCCGGAAAGGCTGCCAAGAAGGCTGGAAAGGCCCAGAAGGCCATTGCCAAGGGTGACAAGAAGAAGAAGCGCAGGAGGAAGGAAAGCTACAGCATCTACATCTACAAGGTACTGAAGCAAATGCACCCCGACACAGGAGTCTCCTCCAAAGCTATGTCCATCATGAACTCTTTCGTGAACGACATCTTCGAGCGCATCGCTGCCGAGGCTT
>NW_024740798.1:0-9382 GCF_018991925.1 Homarus americanus | reverse complement strand
TATATATATAGGTAAACTGGTTTGGAATTTGCTGGACTTTAATTTCTCACTTGACTTGGGGTTTATTAAAATTTAATAGATGGTAAAGGCAGTGGAAGCGCCCCTTTGAGAAAAATCCCGAACCAGCACAAGAACACTTAAATCTACTACACAAAATGAACTGTCCGTGACCCGTGGAAGGATAGCGTCTGTGACTGGGATGAATGAGACACACTGTAAAATTTAGAAACTTATATTCCCTCCAACACTACAAACACAATCAAATAATGGTACACCAATATGCGCACCTCTTAACTTAAACTTTAACCACTACTCTGGGGAATAAAAGTTATACATGACATAGAAATTATTAGAAACACAGGCAACAATAAATTTAAGGTATTAAGAAATGTTAATTGCACATATGAACAGGCCTTAAGGCTTTCCCAAAATAATATCAGTCACTTAGGAAATGGTACTAAAAAATAAGAAATTAAATACTCCACAATGAATAGGCCTTAAGGGCTTTCAGCAAGATAATATCAGTCACTGAGGAAATGGTAATAAAATTTACGGAATTAAATACTCTACAATGAATAGGCCTTAAGGGCACTCAACAAAATTATATCAGTCACTGAGGAAATGGTAATAAAATTTAAGGAATTAAATACTCTACACTGAATAGGCCTTAAGGGCACTCAACAAAATTATAGCACCTCAACAGATGTACACTTCCTAACCTAACCTAACCACTACTCTGGGGAACAAGGTTATACCTGAGATCAGAATTATGAAGAACAATTAGAGGCATTAAAAGAATCAAATCACAGTATCACTCTGGTTCCACTTACTGGCACAAACATTCAAAAAAACACTACTATCGAAATTATTTAAGAAATATTAAACTACACACGTCAAGATAATATCAGTCTGAGGAATGGTGTTAACTACACCCGTAATAAGGAAGATAAAATGTTCCTCTAGGTATCTCCTAGAGTCCTAGACTCACGGTCTCAGTGTGTGACCATTAATATACTCAGATAGCCTCAGTGTACTCCCAGTGCGTCCATGGGCAGGAAGAGAGTGAGCCAATCAGACCTTGCGCAGTTGAGAGAAACTTTAGCTTCTCGTTAGCAAGAGGGTTTCACTAGCTGCTCGGGACATGTGGGGTTGTGCACCGGAGTGGTAAGAACTGATCACCCACTGCTGATGCTGGTCCCGTGTCGTGTTAGTTGTCGGGAGCACTCGTTCACTCAAGAGATCCTTTGCTACCCCGCTAAACAGTGACAGGCCTACACTGATCGGTCCAATGGCGACAATCGCCACCCTCAATCATCAACGGCAGTCAATCTCTCGCAGTCAACTCCGGTCAACTCCAATCAACTCCAGTCAAGTGGGTTCTGACGGAAACCCTGAAATGAACTCAGTATTAGCTCTAGTTTACTTTATCACTGCCCTATCTAACCCTGTCTGAGATCGAATGAGACTTACTTGTTATACTGCAATAGCGCAGCACAGGTGACTAGGCCACGTGACTATTTCTGATGGACGCGCGGAACGTCTTGTCTGTGTGAATGCTCTCCGGGACTGGGCCTAGCCAGCGTCGCGTCTCCCCAAGGCGCTAGCTTGGGCCTACGTGATATATTTTACTGCCCAATCCATTAACCTTGGCATTGGTTCAGATCAACGACCAAACAATTTCTAAATTCAATAACAGCCTCAACTCATGAATCGCATCATCATTGAATTGAAATTACCACGATCGCATAGCCTTAGGTTCCGCAGTCTCGCTTACGAGCAGGCAGCTCTTCCTGATGAGACTTTGTTCAGTATCACTATAGGGCATTTAGAAATTACTCTTTTAAAATTTTAATACATATATATATATATATATATATATATATATATATATATATATATATATATATATATATATATATATATATATATGTATATATATATATACCTAACCAAACAGCACCTCACTTAACACACCAAGTTGTTGGAGGGTTTCTGTGATAGCACCTGGTAATATCTGGACGTCTCATTTATCGACTCGTACCTGATGACTATCATAATAGACAAAACATGTAGCTTGTCGATGCTTTACTTTATCATATCTTATATTTTTACCTGTTTATAACGAAGATACTTGGTACTCTTTACCACAGAACATTGTGTTGTCCAAGTCTTAACTGAGAACTCTGACACATGTGTACAAGTAGTCGTAGTTTCCAAAAGTCGAACAGAAGTTCAGACAATCGTGAGGTCGTAAACATGTGGTCGCAAATGGAACGAAAAGATTAAAGAAATACGATCAGTGTCACAAGTATGGCAAGACTGGTCCACGATTTAGTTGACCAGTCTTGCTCTCTCGCCCTCACCTCTTACCAGTTGAAGGAAACGACCCGAGACAACTTACTGGTCTCTCCAAGCTTTTAGCTCTCACTAACGCAAAAGCTTCTCAATATTCCGTACAGTTGTGGAGAAAATGCTCTTGACACTACTGGCAATATTTGACATCTACACTTGAGGATCTTGTAGGTAAGGATGATATAGATTTCAACGTTATTCATTCAGACTTTTCGTGGTAGTTTTGTATGGTGGTGTTTCTGATATATCTAAAGTGCACGAAACAGGTGACTCAGAGACAGACTTCATAATTTTGAGTCGTTCACTGTCTCTTGTGTAAAAATAAATTCCACTTAAGAACCTCACCAACAACCAGTTCGCCATGGTGGTCCTACCAGTGTCAACAAAGACCCACCAACAGTGATTACTAGATCGAGAGAACTGAAGCTCCTCACCACGACAAGGCAGTTACCAAACATCAGTTCTCTTAATTAAAAACTGCAGTGGGATACAAGGGACCCACTTTTAGGTCTGAGTCTGCCACCAACTCAGACGTGTTTTTGTTGAAGGAGTTATCCACCTTTGGCAGTGGAGGTCCATCCTCCTAAAATATTACCTTCCGAACACTTCCGAGGTACATGCTCATATCCATGCCATATTTCAGCCAGAGATAGTGAACATCTATGAGCTAAATCTTAATAGTAACAGTATTGTGACCAAGTCCTAGTTTGCTGATCTTGACTGACTTTCTACCTCATTTACACACAGCTGAAGGGTCTCAACTGTTTCTCTTACAACACAACATATTTATCGTTTGTCACTCCTGATCTGTTTGTTTTTTTGTTTTTTTATTTCAGCATTTTTTTTATGATGCAATTTGTTTTTGCCTTTTGTGGAGGAAGCCGGCCTTCGACACAAGCTTTGAGTGTTATTTATTAACGTTTAAATGGCTTTTATGAAAGTTCTATTTTATTTATTATGTTTTTAACTTGCAATATTTTATTTTAGTCCTTTAAACATTAAATTTAATTCGGCGAAATATAACCTACGCTCTTGCGTCGCCAGGGATGTAATTACCACAATCAATCAGCCTAGTGTCTCTTAAGAGGTGGCCAACCTTACCACACAAACCATTAAGTTCCTCTCTCGGTATTTGAAAGAGAAGTGATTGCCATATGTAGCGAGAGTTTTCAGCATTATTTGTATGTGTTACAAAACACCAATGTAACTTAGGGGACTAACTTACCATCTGTTGATACTGTTATAATGAGACTATGATTGGGATACAAATATGACTGAAAATTATGGACAAATTATTATTTTTTCATTGTATAAAAATTTTGCTTCAAGGTTATGATGACCTTTAAATTTGTATAAGATTAAATTATCTGTTCTATTGATGTAGTACAGCGTTCATGTCAAAATGAACTATTTTATTGGTGTAAAATAATTCATGTGTTCTTATAATATTTATAACTTTTTGTAAGCCCCAGAAGGGGATGGTATAGGTGAGGGTGGGAGTAGTATACTGCATAGTCCTTTTGATGTAATAGTTTTATTGTCTATAAAATATTTCAATTTCAATTTCAGTATTTGAACGCCCGAGAAGGTCCTTGGTGAGGCATTCATGAACACATTGTACTTTACAAGTTTGTATATAATAAAAGACGTCTGTGGTTATTGTTGGTTTACATAAGCTGGAGGTGACTGTGGCTTAAGCCTGAGTGTACTGGTCAGGTGAGACCTATTTGTAAACGCCACACACCTTGATCCGGGCGAATAATGGCCGTTACACCCTCTGGCTCCCACACACCCTCTGGCTCCCACACACCCTCTGGCTCCCACACACCCTCTGGCTCCCACACATCCTCTGGCCCTTACAAATGATATGGCCTCACACATCCTGTGGCCCTCACACAATCTGTGGTCCTCACACAATCTGTAGCCCTCACACACCCTGTAGTCCTCACATACCCTATAACCCTTACACAAATATGGCACTCACACACCCTGTGGCCCTGACACATGTTGTGACCCTCACACACCCTGTGGCCCTCACACAATCTGTTGCCTTCACACACCCTGTGACCCTCACACACCCTGTGGCCCACACATGCCCTGTGGCCCTCATATACCCTGAGGCCTTCACACACCCTGTGGCCCTCACACAATTTGTTGCCTTCACACACCCTGTGACCTTCACACGCCCTGCGACCTTCACACACCCTGTGACAATCACACACCCTCTGGCCCTCAATCACCCTGTAAACTTGGCACAACCTGTGGCCCACACATATCCTGTGGCCCTCACACACCCTGTGGGCCTAACATGCCCTTTGGCCCTTAGACACCCTATGGCCCTTACACACCCTATAGCCCTCACATATCCTCTGGCCCTCACATACCCTGTTGCCTTCACATACCCTGTGGCCCTCTCACAAACCGTGGCCCTCACACACGCTGTGACCTTAGCACACCCTGTGGCCCTCACAAACCCTGTTGCCTTCACATACCCTGTGGCCTTCACACACCCTGTGGCCCTCACATACCCTGTGGCCCTCACGCACCCTGTTGGCTTCTCATACTCTCTGGACCTGGCCCTTAGACACTCTATGGCCCTTACACACCCTGTGTCCCTCACATATCCTCTGGCTCCTCACACACCGTGTGGCCCTCACACACTCTTTGGCCCTCACACACCCTGTGGCCTTCACACACCCTGTGGCGCTTACACACCCTATGGCCCTCACACACCCTGTGGTCCTCGCACACCCGGTGGCCCTCACACACCCAGATGCCTTCACACACCCTGTGGGCCTCACATAACCCTATGGGCCTCACATAACCCTGAGGGCCTCACATAACCCTATGGGCCTCACATAACCCTGTGGACCTCACATAACCCTCTGGTCCTCACACACACCCGGTGGTCCTCACGCATCCGGTGTCTCTCACATACCCGGTGGCCCTCTAACACCTGGTGGCCCTCACACAGGATGTGTAAGGGCCACAGGGTGTATGAGTGTTAGTGTGTATGAGGTGCCACACAGAGCGCGTGGGGCTATAGGGTGTGCGAGGGCCACAGGGTGTCTAAGGGCCACAGAGTGTGTGAGGGTCACAGGGTGTGTGAAGGCATCCGGGTGTGATCCACAGGAAAAGGTCCGCTCAAGACTTTGCTATGAGCGTATGGGGGGGAGGGGGAGGTGTATGTATATTATGTATGTTGTATGTATACCATGTATGTACTCTATATATATACATTACTTTTCTAGTCAGTAGCGTGTGGCAAAGCCCCTGTTTCATGTCACCACACGCTAAAGCCCCGTACACACGATCGAACAGCGCCCGGCGGACTTTGCCCGTTTACCTGGCAAAGTCTGTGTGTCGTCGTACACACAGAGGTGCTGGTTGGCAGCAGTCACACTCTGCCGCTGGTAGCTAGTAGGTGGTCGGCAGTAGCTGCTGCGGTACGATCACCATGGTGTGTCGCAGGACAGTTAAATCGAAGACTATAGCCCTGTGTATAATAATTGCTACAGTGTGCAAAAAGAAGAAAAAACAGAAAATGGAATGGTGCAAGGAATGGTTATCTCAACGAAAAGTTAAGGGAAGTCATGCCGCGATTTTACGTGAACTTCAAGGTGAACATGAGAAAGACTTCACTAACTACATGAGAATGGACCCGGCAGCAAACGGTCAAACCACCAGGCAGACGGCCTTATCTGGCGATTTCGCTTGACCACGGGCACTCCGTTGGTTTGCCCGTCAATTTTGCCAGAACAACAGGCATTAAGCGAGTACCCGTCAGGCAGTGCTCGATCGTGTGGACGGGGCTTTAGATAAATGTGCCTGGCGATACCTGGAAGCTGCTAATGTACCACTTACCACATGTCGCCTGAGAGGTCAGAGAGAGGTCAGTTGACCCCTATAGGAGTGTAAGGACTACTTGGGCTTGTAAGCTCACCCTTGTATATTTCCGTTGAATAGAACCTACAGAACTCTACAGGTGTTTATGTTCGCTCCTGTAGTTAGAACCAAGTACCCCGAACATCTCCAAGTGTGTAATTTTGTTTGAAGGAATTTTAGCTGAAGTGAAATTGCCAGAGTTTATCTGAAGCACTGTTCAGGGCCGGATTCAGGAGTGGGCAAAGTGGGCAGCTGCCCAGGGGCCTCCACAATCTGGGGGCCTCCACATATTACAATATTTTATTTATTTGTTATTCATTTGGATTATTTTTATTTTCATTCTTTAAAATTCATGTTTATCCATTCCATCACGTAAAACTATGTTCAGCAAGAAGCGTGATAGAAATTAGGCAAGCTACTCCTTAAAATTCATGAATACCCTACCTGGTTTTCCTATGAACCGTATATATTTTAATGAATGCTATTGTTTGTGTTGCTAACAATATACCGTATTTAGAATTCCACAAACATATATTGATTAAAAATGAACTGCATGGAATAACGAAATTGAGATTAAAAAAAAAACAAATAAAATATTTTTTTTCATTATCACTTCCATTACGAATACCATCAGGGCGCTGTGTTTGTTGACAGTCGGTCGGAGGGGGTTGGGTCGTGTAGTATCTGCACATCGGTTGTCATGTGTCCGTCGATTAAAGAGGATACTTGCGTCACCCGTGAACTTCCCTCTATTCCTTCCTTCATCACCATCATATAAAATCATACTCGCTTCCCCCCCCCCAAAAAAAAAATATTCATCCCAACTTAAAAATTCACGTTTCCTGGCCACTGAGATCACCTACCCTGACCTTACCTTTACTTTGACCTGACCTGACCTCTCCCGAATGATGCCTTATACCTTATACCCAAACGATATATACCCATACACCAAATGAAACTCGAAGAGACTGACTATAATGTGTGTGTGTGGATATTAATCTGTTATCATTCAATCAAAAGTTTATAAGGTTTTACAAAGTTGTTTTCATTTTAATGTGGACTGGAGACCCTGTATAATATAAGTTGACTAATACTATACTTATGAGTGGGAGTAAACACTAATTCACATCTCTCTCTCTCTCTCTCTCTCTCTCTCTCTCCAGTCTATTTCCCTCGTCTTCCCTCTCAATAATATCATTCTCTCAATCTACATCTCTCTCTCTCTCTCTTTCTCTCTCCCGGAATATCAACAGTGAGTAAATATAAATAACCACACGATTTTACAGAATAGGGATATATATGTGTTAGAGAGAGAGAGAGAGAGAGAGAGAGAGAGATAAACTAACCATGGGACCTGATCTATCACTCATTTGAACCTAACCTAACCTGACCTCAACTATGCTTACAGAACCATTCCCCTAAGTCCCCCCCCCCTCGGCCCCCCAGCCCTTGACTGTAGGAGGAATGGGCGAGATAGGGCAGGAAAGGTCAACTGGGTGAGTATACACAAGGTCAACAGAGGTCAGGAGCCAAGAAGTACAGATCTCCGTGGGTCATGGTGGTCATAGTATATAACTGTACTGTAGAAGGTATTGTTTCTCTCTCTCTCTCTCTCTCTCTCTCTCAGATAACCCCCAAGTTTGTTATGACTCTTCCTGGACAGTGTATTTTTATCTTCAAATAGGATATGTTATCGTGTATCTCTTGTTAGAACGAGGGAACAAATAATTTATTGAATAATGGCAGGTTGAGGGAGAGGACGATGTACTCTACAGAACTAAACAAATATTTTTTTGGAAATACATTGTTTTTAACATTCAGTGCCATAATATTCTGACGTCTACTGTTTAACTATAATCTGCCTACGCTACCGTTCACGGGATGAATATGGGTGCACAATAAACTAGCCGCTGTATGTGGCAAAATTCAAAAGCGGATCCCCGCCTTTTTTATTACATACTAGGAAACATCTCACTCACACACACACGTATAGATGATCAGTAAGGAGGAGCCTCGACCTGAGCCCTGACAGAACGTTACAGGTGTACTATTTCGTCAGGCCGCGGTTAGGAAGTATATGAGAGTGATTTTGGAAGTTCTATTTATGTTTCATAAAACATATTTATGGTTTATGTGTGTGTGTGTGTGTGTGTGTGTGTGTGTGTGTGTATGTCTGTCTGTCTGTAATTATGTTAGCTTATGTTTGGTTAGTTATTAGTTGGAGTAAGTTGTCGTGGAGATTTTTCAGGTTAGGTTAGATTAGATTAGGTTAGTTATTAGTTGGAGTAAGCTGGAGTTAAGATTCTTCTGGATATACAAAACACTAAAGTTATTATCCAGCGTAATCCTCCCACACACCCCAGCAAAATGATTCACAATGGAGACTGATTAATGAATGCTTGTGTTGTGATAATAATTCCTCTTATTGATTAACGAACTTTAAATAAAATGGAACAAGGTTGAGTGATGGTTGTTGAACTGATATAGAAATGTTAAGTGGTAGTAGATATAGTGTAAAATAAGTCATTGAGTGATACTGTAGTTGTGTAGTACCCAAGTTTGGTTCACTTGTATGTTACTGAGGAAATTATTCAATCAGGATTTTTTTACAAGGATGATTGGTGTACCTGAAGTTGATGATCGTTTTTTCTTTTTTCTTTTTTTATTATTATAATGGTTGCCCCTCCTGTAATGAGAATGGCCAGGCCCAAGGGCCACCTAGGCGTGAATTTGTTTAAGGTGTTGAAGCTGTCGCCAACACAACAACCACACCCTGAGTTAATGAGCTGAGTGACCCAGTGTCAAGGAATAGTCCGTGGCCAAATGTACTGGCTAACCATTACCCCGTAACACGACGCGCGAATCGATTAACATCCAGGTCCCCAATTACTGTTGGGTAGATAGAGGTAAATGACGCAAAGGAACTTGCTCATGGTCTCACCCTGCCCGGAAATGGAACCCGGGTTCATTCGCTTGCGAGGCGAGCAAGCTGACAATTACACCTTGTGTTGCCAACGTACATACACACACACACACACACACGTCTCCTGACGTAGATATGAGAGAAAGAGAGAGAGAGAGAGAGAGAGAGAGATCTAAGCAGCTTATTATCATCCTACACCAACAGGAAGCGACAGACAGACAG
>NW_024740797.1:0-21362 GCF_018991925.1 Homarus americanus | reverse complement strand
ACTTTGTTATCCTCGTTCAGGGCCTTTCTTATATCTCTCGATCAAGGGGACTTTGTTATTCTCACCAGGGGACTTTGTTATACTCGATCAGGGCGCTTTGTTATACTTGATCAGGGAACTTTTGTTATAACGATCGGTGGCCTTTGTTATAATCGTTCGGTGAAATTTGTTGCTTACCACTATACTCAATCAAGGGACTTTGTTATCTTTCGATCAGGAGAGTTTTTTGTTCTCGACCAGGGGACTTTGCTATACTCGATGAGGCCTTTGTTAAGCTCGATCAGGGGCGTTTGTTAAACTGCGATGAGGGACTTTGTTCTACTCGTTCGGGGACTTTGTTATATACTTGATCAGGAGGACTTTGTTATATATGAGAGGACATTGTTATACTTGATCAAGAGATTAGCTTTGTTATACTTGATTAGGAGCCTTTGTTATAATCGTTCAGGGGACTTTGTTATACTCGATCAGGGGACTTTGTTATACTCCGATCAGGTGGCTTTGTTATACTCGACCAGGGAGTTTGTTATACTCGACCAGGGACTTTATTATTGCTATATACTCGATAAGGGGCCTTTGTTATACTCGATCAAGGAGGCCTTTGATATATACCCGATATCAGGGACTTTACTAAACTCGATCCAAGGGGACTTTTGTTATACTCGTTCAGGGGACTTTGTTATACCTGATCAGGAAACTTTGTTATACTCGATGAGGGGCTTTGTTATATACTCGATCAGGGGCTTTGTTACACTTGATCAGGGGCCTTTGTTAAAATCGTTTAGATGAGCTTGTTATACTCGATCAGGGGACTTTGTTATACTCGATCAGGGGACTTTGTTATACTCGATAGGGAGTTTTGTTATATACTCGTCGAGGACTTTGTTATACTCGATGAGGGGCCTTTGTTAAGCTCGATGAGGGCCTTTGTTATACTCGACCATGGGACTTTTGTTATGCTCGATCAAGGGCCATTGTTAAACTCGATCAGGGCGCTTTTATACTCGATCAGAGGAATTTGTTAGACTCGATCAGGGAAATTTGTTATACTCGATTGAGGCTTTTGTTATACTCGATCAGAATTTTGTTATACTCGATCAGGGGCCTTTGTTATAATCGTTCAGGGACTTTGGTATACTTTCGATCAGGGAGTTTTTTATACTCGACCAGGGACATTATTAGAAAACTCGATCAGGGACTTTCTTAAACTCGATCAGGGGCGCTGTTAAACTCGATCAGGTGCCTTTGTTATACTCGATTAGGGACTTTGTTATATACTCGATCAGGAGACTTTTGTTATACTCGATCAGGGGTCTTTGTTATACTCGATTAAGGAACTTTGATACACTCGATCAGGGGACTTTGTTATACTCAGTCAGGGACTTTTTTATACTCGATCAGGGGCTTTGTTTCCTCGATCAGGAAACTTTATTTATACTCATTCGAGGGACTTTGCTACTCGATCAGGGTTTTGTTATACTCGATAGAGAATTTGTTATATACTCGATCAGGGGCCTTTGTTATACTCGATCAGGGTCTTTGTTATATACTCGATTAGGGAACTTTGTTATACTCCAATCAGGGACTTTGTTATACTCGGTCAGGGGACTTTTTTATATATACTCGATCAGGGGCTTTGTTTTCTCGATCAGGAAACTTTGTTATACTCGATCGGGGACTGCTACTCGATCAGGGTTTTTCATTATACTCGATGAGAATTTGTTATACTCGATCAGGGCCTTTGTTATACTCGATCAGGGCCTTTGTTATACTCGATCAAGGGGACTTTGTTATACTCGACCAGGGGACTTTGTTGCTCGATCCTGGGGCCTTTGTTATATGATCAGGGGGCATTGTTATACTCGATCAGGGGACTGTTATACTCGATAGAAACTGTTATACTCGATCAGAGGAACTTCGGTATCCTCGTTCGGTGCTGTTATACTCGATCAGGGGACTTTGTTGCCTCACCAGGGACTGTTATACTCGATCAGGGGCCTTTGTTATACTTGATCCAGGAACTTTGTTATACTCGATCAATTGGCCTTTATTATAATCGTTCAGTGAAATTTGTTATACTCCAATCGAGACTTTGTTATACTCGATCAGGGAGAGTTTTTGTTCGACCAGGGACTTTGCTATACTCGATCGAGGGCCTTTACATTAAACTCGATCAGGGCCTTTGTTAGCTCGATGAGGGTTCTCCTCTCGTTCAGGGGACTTTGTTATACTTCATCAGGGGACTTTCTTATACTCAATGAGGGGGCTGTTATATACCCGATCAGAAGCTTTATTATAGCAATCAGGGCCTTTGTTTATAATCGTTCAGGGGACTTTGTTATACTCGATCAGGGGACTTTGTTATACTCGATCAGGGGACTTTTGTTGCTCTTTTCGATCGAGGGACACTTTGTATTCTCGTTGAAAGGGACTTTGTTATACTTGATCATGAGGGAACTTTCTTATATACTTTCGTTAGGTGGGCACATTATACTGCGATCAAAGGGACTTTGTTGCTCTCGACCAGGGACTTTGTTATACTCGATGGGGGCCTTTGTTATGCTCGATCAAGCTGCTTTGATATACCCGATCAGGGGACTTTGCTATAAACTTCGATCAAGGGGACTTTGTTATACTCGTTCAGGGACTTTGTTATAGCAGTCAGGGAACTTTTGTTATACTCGATGAGGGGGCTTTGTTATACTCGATGGGGGCTTTGTTACACTTGATCGGGGGCCTGTTATAATCGTTTAGATGGCTTTGTTTAAGCTCGATCAGGGACTTTGGTATACTCGATCCAGGGACTTTGTTATACTCGACCGGGGAGTTTGTTATACTCGTCCAGGGAAATTTGTTATACTCGATGAGGGCCTTTGTTAAACTCGATGAGGGCCTTTGTTATACTCGACCATGGGACTTGTGCCTCGATCAAGGGCCATTGTTAAACTCGATCAAGGGGCCTTTTTTATACTCAGTCGAAATTTGTTAGACTCGATCAGAATTTGTTATCTTTCGATTAAGGGCTTTGTTATACTTTCACGATCAGGGAATTTTGTTATACCGATCAGGAGACGCTGTTATAATCGTTTTGAGGCTTTGTTATACTCGATCGGGGAGTTTTTTATACTCGACCAGGGACATTATTAAACTCGATCAGGGGACTTTCTTAAACTCGATCAGGGGCCTTTGTTAAACTCGATCAAGGTGCCTTTGTTATACTCGATTAGGGGACTTTGTTATACTCGATCAGGAGACTTTGTTATACTCGATCAAGGGGTCTTTGTTATACTCGATTAGGAACTTTGTTACCTCGATCAGGAGACTTTTGTTATACTCGATGAGGGGTTTTTGTTATACTCAATCCAGGGACTTTGTTATACTCAGTCAGGGGACTTTTGCTCTCGATCAGGGAACTGTTTTCCTCGATCAGGAAACTTTGTTATACTCGATCCGGGGACTTTCTTCTCGATCAGGGGTTTTGTTATACTCGATGAGGACTTTGTTATACTCGATCAGGGGCCTTTGTTATACTCGATCAAGGGCCTTTGTTACTTGCCTCGATCCGGGGACTTCATTGCTATGCTCGACCGGGGGACTTTGTTATACTCGATCTGGGGCCTTTGTTATACTTGATCAGGGGGCATTGTTATGCTCGATCAGGGACTTTGTTATATACTCGACCAGGGCTTTTGCTATACTCGATCAGGGCTTTGTTATCGTTCAGGGGCCTTTGTTATACTCGATCAGGGGACTTTGTTATACTCACCAGGGGACTTTGTTATACTCGATCAGGGCCTTTGTTATACTTGATCAGGGAACTGTTATATACTCGATCGAGTAGCGCTGTTATAATCGTTCAGTGAAATTTATATAATCAGGGGACTTTGTTATACTCGATCCGGGAGAGTTTTTGTTCTCGACCAGGGGACTTTTACGCTATACTCGATTAGGGGCCTTTGTTAAACTCGATCAGGGCGTTTGTTAAACTCGATGAGGGACTTTGTTCCTGCCTCGTTCAGGGGACTGTTATACTTGATCAGGGACTTTGTTATACTCAATGAGAAGGACATTGTTACTCCTTGATCGAGGTGCTTTGTTATACTTGATTGGGAGCCTTTGTTATAATCGTTCAGGGACTTTGTTATACTCGATCAGGGGACTTTGTTATACTCGATCAGGTGATTGGCTTTTGTTATACTCGACCAGGAGTTTATTGCTCCTCGACCAGGGGACTTTGTTATACTCGATGAGGGGCCTTTATTGCATACTCGATCAGGGGCGCTGATATACCCGATCAGGGGACTTTTCTCTAAACTCGATCAGGGACTTTGTTATACTCATTGAGGGGACTTTGTTATACCTGATCAGGAACTTTGTTATACTCGATGAGGGGGGCTTTTTTGTTATACTCGATCAGGGCTTTGTTACACTTGATCAGGGGCCTTTGTTAAAATCGTTTAGATGACTTTGTTGCTCGATCAGGGAGACTTTGTTATATACTCGATCAGGGGACTTTCGGTATACTCGACCAGGGGAGTTTGTTATACTCGTCCAGGGGACTTTGTTATACTCGATCAGTGGCCTTTGTTATAATCATTCAGTGAAATTTTTTATACTCAATCATGGGACTTTGTTATACTCGATCAGGAGAGTTTTTTATTCTCGACCAGGGGACTTTGCTATACTCGATCAGGGGCCTTTGTTAAACTCGATCAGGGGCCTTTGTTAAACTCGATGAGGGGACTTTGTTCTACTCGTTCAGGGGACTTTGTTATACTTCATCAGGGGACTTTCTTTACTCAATGAGGGGGCTTTGTTATACCCGATCAGTGAGCTTTTTTATACTTGATCAGGGCCTTTGTTATACTCGATCAGGGGACTTTGTTATACTCGATCAGGGGACTTTGTTATTCTCTGTTGAGGGGATTTTGTTATACTTGATCAGGGAACTTTCTTATATTCGATGAGTGGGCTTTGTTATACTCGATCAGGGGACTTTGTTAAACTCGACCAGGGGACTTTGTTATACTCGATCTGGGGCCTTTGTTATACTTGATCAGGGGGTTTTGTTATGCTCGAACAGGGGACTTTGTTATTCTCGATAAGGGGGACTTTGTTATTCTCGATCATGGGACTTTGTTATACTCGTTGAGGTGCCTTTGTTATACTCAGTGAGGGGACTTTCTTCTACTCGATCAGGGGAATTTGTTATACTCGATCAGGGGACTTCGTTATATTCGATGAGGGGACTTTGTTATACTCGATCATGGGACATTGTTATACTCGATGAGGGGCCTTTGTTATTCTCGATCAGGGGCCTTTGTTATACCCGATCGGGTGACTTTGTTATACTCAATCAGGGGACTTTGTTATACTCTATGAGGGGGCTTTGTTATACTCAATCAGGGAACTTTGTTATACACGGTGAGGGGACTTTGTTATACTCGATCGGGGACTTTGTTTTACTCGAACAGGGGGTTTTGTTATACCCGATGAGGGGACTTTGTTATACTCGATCAGGGGCCTTTGTTATACTCGATCAGGGGCCTTTGCTATACTCGATCAGGGTACTTTGTTATACTCGACCAGGGGACTTTGTTATACTCGATCTGGGACCTTTGTTATACTTGATCAGGGGACTTTGTTATACTCGATCAGGGGACTTTGTTATACTCGATGGGGGACTTTGTCATACCGATAAGGGGGACTTTGTTATACTTGATCAGGGAACTTTGTTATACCCGATCAGTGGCCTTTGTTATAATCGTTCAGTGAAATTTGTTATACTCAATCAGGGGACTTTGTCATACTCGATCAGGAGAGTTTTTTATTCTCGACCAGGGGACTTTGCTATACTCGATCAGGGGCCTTTGTTAAACTCGATCAGGGGCCTTTGTTAAACTCGATGAGGGGACTTTGTTCTACTCGTTCAGGGGACTTTGTTATACTTCATCAGGGGACTTTCTTATACTCAATGAGAGGGCTTTGTTATACCCGATCAGGGGGCTTTTTTATACTTGATCAGGGCCTTTGTTATAATCGTTCAGGGGACCTTGTTATACTCGATCAGGGGACTTTGTTATACTCGATCAGGGGAGTTTGTTATACTCGATCAGGGGACTTTGTTATTCTCGTTGATGGGACTTTGGTTATACTTGATCAGGGAACTTTCTTATACTCGATGAGTGGGCTTTGTTATACTCGATCAGGGGACTTTGTTATACTCGACCAGGGGACTTTGTTATACTCGATCTGGGGCCTTTGTTATACTTGATCAGGGGGCTTTGTTTTGCTCGAACAGGGGACTTTGTTATTCTCGATAAGGGGGATTTGTTATTCTCGATCATGGGACTTTGTTATACCCAATCGGGTGACTTTGTTATACTCGATCAGGGGACTTTGTTATACTCTATGAGGGGGCTTTGTTATACTCGATCAGGGAACTTTGTTATACTCGATCAGGGAACTGTTATACTCATTCGGGGACTTTTGTTATACTCGATCTGGGGCCTTTTGTTGCTCTTTCAAACCCGAGGGAGTTGTTGCCTCGTCCAGGAAATTTATTTATACTCGATGAGGGCCGCGCATTATACTCGATCAGCGGACTTTGTTATACTCGATCAGGAGACTTTGTTATACTCGATGAGGGGCCTTTGTTATACTCGATCAGGGGCCTTTGTTTTACTCGATCAGGGGACTTTGTTATACTCAACCAGGGTTCTTTGTTATACTTGATCAGCGGACTTTGTTATACTCGATCAGGAGACTTTGTTATACTCGATGAGGGGCCTTTGTTATACTCGATCAGGGGCCTTTGTTATACTCGATCAGGGGACTTTGTTATACTCAACCAGGGTTCTTTGTTATACTTGACCAGGGGAGTTTGTTATACTCGACCAGGGGACTTTGTTATACTCGATGACGGGCCTTTGTTAAACTCTATGAGGGACCTTTGTTATACTCGACCAGGGACTTTGTTACACTCGAGCAGGGGCCTTTGTTAAACTCGATCAGGGGCCATATTTATACTCGATCAGGGGACTTTGTTATACTCTATCATGGGACTTTGTTATACTCGATCAGGGGAGTTTGTTATACTCGACCAGGGGACTTTGTTATACTCGATCAGGGGCCTTTGTTAAACTCGATCAGGGGCCTTTGTTATACTCGATCAGGGAACTTTGTTATACCCGATCAGGGGACTTTGTTATACTCGACCAGGTGAGTTTGTTATACTCGACCAAAGGACTTTGTTATACTCAATGAGGGGCCTTTGTTAAACTCGATGAGGGGCCTTTGTTATACTCGACCAGGGGACTTTGTTATACTCGATCAGGGGCCTTTGTTTAACTCGATTTGGGGCCTTTGTAAATACTCGATCAGGAGACTTTGTTATACTCGATCAGGGGACTTTGTTATACTCGATCAGCGGACTTTGTTATACTCGATGAGGGGCCTTTGTTATACTCGATCAGGGGCCTTTATTATACTCCATCAGGGGAGTTTGTTATACTCGACCAGGGTTCTTTGTTATACCCGATCAGGGGAATTTGCTATACTCGATCAGGGGACATTGTTATACACTATGAGGGGGGCTTTGTTATACTCGATCAGGGAACTTTGTTAAACTCGGTGAGGGGACTTTGTTACACTCGATTAGCGGACTTTGTTATACTCGTTCAGGGGACTTTGTTATACTCGTTCAGGGGACTTTGTTATACCTGATCAGGGGACTTTGTTATACTCGATGAGGGGGCTTTGTTATACACGATCAGGGGCTTTGTTATACTTGATCAGTGGCCTTTGTTATAATCGTTCAAGGGACTTTGTTATACTCGATCAGGGGACTTTGTTATACTCGATCAGGGGACTTTGTTATACGCGACCAGGGGAGTTTGATATACTCGACCAGGGGACTTTGTTATACTCGATGAGGGGCGTTTGTTAAACTCGATGAGGGGCCTTTGTTATACTCGACCAGGGGACTTTGTTATACTCGATCAGGGGCCTTTGTTAAACTCGATCAGGAGCCTTTGTTATACTCGATCAGGGGACTTTGTTATACTCTATCAGGAGACTTTGTTATACTCGATCAAAGGGCTTTGTTATACTCGATCAGGGAACTTTGATATACTCGATCAGGGGCCTTTGTTATAATCGTTCAGGGGACTTTGTTATACTCGATCAGGGGACTTTGTTATACTCGATAAGGGGACTTTGTTATAATCGACCAGTGGAGTTTGTTATACTCGACCAGGGGACTTTGCTATACTCGATCAGGGGCCTATGTTAAACTTGATCAGGGGCCTTTCTTATACTCGATTAGGGGACTTTGTTATACTCGATCAGGGTACTTTGTTATACTCGATCAGCGGACTTTGTTATACTCGATCAGGAGACTTTGTTATTCTCGATGAGGGGCCTTTGTTATACTCGATGAGGGGCCTTTGTTATACTCGATCAGGGGACATTGTTATACTCAACCAGGGTTCTTTGTTATACTTGACTAGGGGACTTTGTTATACTCGACCAGGGGTCTTTGTTATACTCGATGAGGGGCCTTTGTTAAACTCGATGAGGGACCTTTGTTATACTCGACCAGAGGACTTTGTTACACTCGATCAGGGACCTTTGTTAAACTCGATCAGGGGCCATAGTTATACTCGATCAGGGGACTTTGTTATACTCGATCAGCGTATTTTGTTATACTCGATCAGGAGACTTTGTTATACTCGATGAGGGGCCTTTGTTATACTCGAACAGGAGCCTTTGTTATACTCGATCAGTGGACTTTGTTATACTCAACCAGGGTTCTTTGTTATACTTGACCAGGGGAGTTTGTTATACTCGAACAGGGGACTTTGTTATACTCGATGAGGGGCCTTTGTTAAACTCGATGAGGGACCTTTGTTATACTCGACCAGGGGACTTTCTTACACTAGATCAGGGGCCTTTGTTAAACTCGATCAGGGGCCATAGTTATACTCGATCAGGGGACTTTGTTATACTCGATCAGGCGACTTTGGTATACTCGACCAGGTGAGTTTGTTATACTCGACCAGGGGACTTTGTTATACTCAATGAGGGGCCTTTGTTAAACTCGATGAGGGGCCTTTGTTATACTCGTCCAGGGGACTTTGTTATACTCGATCAGGGGCCTTTGTTAAACTCGATCAGAGGCCTTTGTTATACTCGATCAGGGGACTTTGTTATACTCAATCAGGGGACTTTGTTATACTCGTTCAGCGGACTTTGTTATACTCGATCACGGGCCTTTGTTATACTCCATGAGGGGACTTTGTTATACTCGACCAGGGTTCTTTGTTATACTCGATCAGGGGACTTTGTTATACTCGATCAGGGGCCTTTGTTATACCCGATCAGGGGACTTTCTATACTCGATCAGGGGACATTGTTATACTCTATGAGGGGGGCTTTGTTATACTCGTTCAGGGGACTTTGTTATACTTGATCAGGGGACTTTGTTATACTCGATGAGGGGGCTTTGTTATACACGATCAGGGGGCTTTGTTATACTTGATCAGGGGCCTTTGTTATAATCGTTCAAGGGACGTTGTTATACTCGATCAGGGGACTTTGTTATACTCGATCAGGGGATATTGTTATACTCGACCAGGGGAATTTGATATACTCGACCAGGGGACTTTGTTATACTCGATGAGGGGCCTTTGTTAAACTCGATCAGGGGCCATTGTTATACTCGATTAGGGGCCTTTGTTAAACTCGATCAGGGGCCATTGTTATACTCGATCAGGGGACTTTGTTATACTCTATCAGGGGACTTTGTTATACTCGATCAGGGGGCTTTGTTATACTCGATTAGGGAACTTTGTTATACTCGATCAGGGGACTTTGTTATAATCGACCAAGGGAGTTTGTTATACTCGACCAGGGGACTTTGCTATACTCTATCAGGGGCCTTTCTTAAACTTGATGAGGGGCCTTTGTTATACGATCAGACTCATACTCGATCAGGGACTTTGTTATACTCGATCAGGGACTTTGTTATACTCGATCAGGAGACTTTGTTATACTCGATGACGGGCCTTTGTTAAACTCTATGAGGGACCTTTGTTATACTCGACCAGGGGACTTTGTTATAATCGTTCAGGGGACTTTGTTATACTCGATCAGGGGACTTTGTTATACTCGATAAGGGGACTTTGTTATAATCGACCAGGGGAGTTTGTTATACTCGACCAGGGGACTTTGCTATACTCGATCAGGGGCCTTTGTTAAACTTGATCATGGGCCTTTGTTATACTCGATCAGGGGACTTTGTTATACTCGATCAGGGGACTTTGTTATACTCGATCAGCGGACTTTGTTATACTCGATCAGGAACTTTATTTATACTCGATGAGGGGCCTTTGTTATACTCGATCAGGGGACTTTGTTATACTCAACCAGGGTTCTTTGTTATACTTGACCAGGGGAGTTTGTTATACTCGACCAGGTGACTTTGTTATACTCGATGAGGGGCCTTAATAAAACTCGATGAGGGACCTTTGTTATACTCGACCAGGGGACTCTCTTACACTAGATCAGGGGCCTTTGTTAAACTCGATCAGGGCCCATAGTTATACTCGATCAGGGGACTTTGTTATACTCGATCAGCGGATTTTGTTATACTCGATCAGGAGACTTTGTTATACTCGATGAGGGGCCTTTGTTATATTCGATCAGGGGCCTTTGTTATACTCGATCAGGGGACTTTGTTATACTCAACCAGGGTTCTTTGTTATACTTGACCAGGGGAGTTTGTTATACTCGACCAGGTGACTTTGTTATACTCGATGAGGGCCTTTGTTACACTCGATGAGGGACCTTTGTTATACTCGACCAGGGGACTTTCTTACACTCGATCAGGGGCCTTTGTTAAACTCGATCAAGGGCCATAGTTATACTCGATCAGGGGACTTTGTTATACTCGATCAGTGGATTTTGTTATGCTCGATCAGGAGACTTTGTTATTCTCCATGAGGGGCCTTTGCTATACTCGATCAGGGGCCTTTGTTATACTCGATCAGGGGACTTTGTTATACTCAACCAGGGTTCTTTGTTATACTTGACCAGGGGAGTTTGTTATACTCGACCAGGTGACTTTGTTATACTCGATGAGGGGCCTTTGTTAAACTCGATGAGGGACCTTTGTTATACTTGACCAGGGGACTTTCTTACACTAGATCAGGGGCCTTTGTTAAACTCGATCAGGGGCCATAGTAATACTCGATCAGGTGACTTTGTTATACTTGATCAGGGGACTTTGGTATACTCGACCAAGTGAGTTTCTTATACTCGACCAGGGGACTTTGTTATACTGAATGAGGGGCCTTTGTTTAACTCGATGAGGGGCCTTTGTTATACTCGACCAGGGGACTTTGTTATACTCGATCAGGGGCCTTTGTTATACTCGATCAGCGGACTTTGTTTTTACTCGATCAGGAAACATTGTTATACTAGATAGGGGTCTTTAATAATCGTTCAGGGGACTTTGTTATACTGGATCAGGGGCTTTGTTATACTCAATCAGGGGACTTTGTTATACTGGATCAGGGCTTTGTTTTTACTCGATCAGGAAACTTTGTTATACTCCATCAGAGGCCTTTGTTATAATCGTTCAGGGACTTTGTTATACGATCAGGGGACTTTGTTATACTCGATCAGGGGACTTTGTTATATTCGATGAGGGACTTTGTTATTCTCGATCATGGGACTTTGTTACTCGATGAGGGCCTTTGTTATACTCGATGAGGACTTTGTTCTACTCGATCATGGGAATTTGTTATACTCGATTAGGGGACTTCGTTATATTCGATGAGGGACTTTGTTACTCAATCATGGGACTTTGTTATACTCGATGAGGGCCTTTGTTATACTCGATCAGGGGACTTTGTTATACTCGACCAGGGGCTTGTTATACTGACCGGGGACTTTGTATACTCGATGAGGGCCATTGTTAAACTTCGAAGATGGGCCTTTGTTATACTCGACCAGGGGACTTTGTTATACTCGATCAGGGCCTTTGTTATAATCGTTCAGGGACTTTGTTATACTCGATTAGGGGCCTGTTATATACTCGATCAGGAGTTTTTTATACTCGACCAGGGACTTTGTTCTACTCGATCAGGGCCTTTGTTGAACTCGATCAGGAGCCTTTGTTATACTCGATCAGGGACTTTGTTATTCTCGATCAGGCGACTTTGTTATACTCGATCAGGGGTCTTTGTTATACTCGATTAGAACTTTGTTATACTCGATTAGGGGACTTTGTTATTCTCGATCAGGGGACTTTGTTATACTCAATCAGGGACTTTGTTATACTCGATCAGGGGCTTTGTTTTACTCGATCAGGAAACTTTGTTATACTCGATCGGGACTTTGTTTTACTCGATCAGGGTTTTTGTTATACTCGAACAGGGCCTTTGTTATAATCGTTCAAGGGACTTTGTTATACTCAATCAGGACTTTGTTATACTCGATCAGGGGACTTTGTTATACTCGACCAGGGAGTTTGTTATACTCGACCAAGGACTTTCTCATACTCGATCAGGGGCCTTTGCTAAACTCGATCAGGGCCTTTGTTATACTCGATCAGGGGACTTTGTTATACTCGATCAGGGGCCTTTCTTATACTCGGTGAGGGGACTTTGTTATACTCGATCTGGGGCCTTTGTTATACTCGATCAGGGGACTTTGTTATACTCGACCAGGGGACTTTGTTATACTCTATCTGGGGCCTGTGTTATACTTGATCAGTGGGCTTTGTTATACTCGATCAGGGGACTTTGTTATACTCGATCAGGGGGCTTTGTTATACTCGATCAGGGAACTTTGTTATCCTCGTTCAGGGGCCTTTGTTATACTCGATCAGGGGACTTTGTTATATCGATGAGGGCCTTTGTTATACTTGATCAGGAACTTTGTTATCTCGATCAGTGGCCTGTTATTATCGTTCAGTGAAATTTGTTATACTCAATCAGGGGACTTTGTTATGCTCGATCAGGAAGTTTTTTATTCTCGACCGGGGACTTTGCTATACTCGATCAGGGGTGTTGTTAACTCGATCAGAGGCCTTTGATATACTCTAAACTCGACCAGAGGAGTTTTTATACTGAACAAAGGACTTTGTAAAAACCTGAGATCAGGGCTTGGCTTGTTAAACTCTGGATCAGGAGGCCTTGGTGAAACCTTTAGACCAGGGCCTTTTTTGTTATACCTCGATTAGGGACTTTGTTATACCTCTATCAGGGACTTGTTATACTCGATGAGGGTGCTTTTGTTATACCTGGATTAGGGAACTTTGGTTATACCTCGATCTGGGGCCTTTGTTTTAATCGTTCAGGGACTTTTTATACTCCATCAGGGATTTTGTTATACCGATCAGGGACCTTTTGTTATACTCGACCGTGAGCTTCGTTACACTCGACCAGGGATCTTGTTATACCTTTTCGATGAGGGCCTTTGTTAACCCGCTGAGGAGGACCTTTGTTATACTCGACCAGGGGATTTTGTTATACTCGATCAGGGGCCTTTGTTAAACTCGATCAGGGCCATAGTTACTCGCGATCATGACTTGTTGTTATACTCATCGTAATTTTGTTATACTCCGATCAGGGGCTTTGTTATACTCAGATCAGGAACTTTGTTATACTAGATCAGGTGCCTTTGTTATAATCATCGTTCAGGGGACTTTTGTTATACTCTCGATCAGGTAAATTCTTGTTATGACTCGATCAGCGGCCTTTGTTATAATCGTTCAGGGGACTTTATTATACTCGATCAGGCCTTTGTTATACTCTGATCAGGGGCCTTTGTTAACCTTTCGGATCAGGGGCCTTTGTTATACTCGATCAGGGACTTTGTTATACCCCATCAGGGACTTGTTATACCTCGACTGGGGTCTTTGCTAGTACTCATTAGGGAAACTTTTATTAGACTCGATCAGGGACTTTGTTATACCTGATCAGGGACTTGTTATACCTAATCAGGGACTTTGTTATACTCGGATCAGGGACTTTTTTATACTCGATCAGGGCTTTTGTTTTACTCCGATCAGAAATCCTTTGTTATACTCTCTTTATCGGGACTTTGCTTTACCTCGATCAGGGTTTTTGGTTATATCTTTATGAGGGGACTTCGGTTATACTCTGATGAGGCCTCCCCTTGTTATACTCGATCAGGGCTTCCTTTGTTATACCTGGGGATGAGGGACTTTTGCTATACTCGATCTGGGGCCTTTGTTATACTTGATCATGGGGGCTTTGTTAAACTCTCTATCAGGGACTTTGGTTATACCGATCAGGGGCTTTGTTATACTCGATCAGGGAACTTTGTTATCCTCGTTCAGGGGCCTTTTGTTATACTTGGATCAGGTGACTTTGTTATACTCGACCAGGGGACTCTTGTTATACTCATGAGGGGGCCTTTTGTTTACTTGATCAGGAACTTTGTTATACTCGATCAGCAGCCTTTGGTATAATCTCTGTTCAGTGAAATTAGTTATACTCAATCAGGGACTTTTGTTATACTCGATCTGGAGAGCTTCTTCTTATTCTCGACCAGGGACTTTGCTATACGCGATCAGCCTTATTAAACCTCGATCAGGGCCTTTTTGATATACTCGATCAGGGGACTTGTTATAGTCGATCAGGACTTTTTATACTGGGATCAGTCTTTGTTATACTCGATTAGGGGAACCTTGTTATACTCGATCAGGGACTTTGTTATACTCGATCAGTAGGGACTTTGTTATACTCAATCAGGGGACTTTTGTTATACTCAATCAGGGACTTTGGTTATACCCAATCAGGGGACTTCGTTATACCTGACTCTAGGGACCATTTTGTACCGATGAGGGGGCTTTTGTTTTACCTGATCAGAAATCCTATTATACTCGATCGGGACTCTTGCTTTACCTCGATCAGCGGTTTTTTGTTATACTCGATGGAGGACTTTGTTATACCGATCAGGGCCCTTTTGTTATACTCGGATCAGGGCCTTTTGTTATACCTGAGGATCAGGGACTTGTTATACCCGATTTGGGGCTTTGTTATGTACGGATCAGGGGGCTTTGTTAAACTCATCAGTAATTTTGTTATACTCGATCAGGGGGCTTTGTTATACTGGATCAGGGAACTTTTGTTATCCTCGCTCTGGGGTCTTTTGTTATACCTGATCAGGGACTTTTTGGTTATACTCGACCAGGGGATTCTTGTTATACCTTTGGCGAGGGGGGCCTTTGATTTACTTGATCAGGAACTTTGTTATACTCGATCAGTGGCCTTGTTATTATCGTTCAGTGAAATTTGTTATACTCAAATCAGGGACTTTGTTATACCGATCAGGAGAGCCTTTTTATTCTCGACCAGGGACTTTTACATACCCCACTCAGGGCCTTATTAAACTCGATCAGGGGCCTTTGATATACTCGTGCTGATCAGGGACTTTTGTTATACCTTTATCAGGAACTTTATTATACTCGATGAGGGGCCTTTTGTTAAACCCTTCTAACAGGGGCCTTTGTTATACTCCTGGCGAGGGGACTTTGTTATACTCGATCCAGGGGACTTGTTATACTCGATGAGGGCCTTTGTTAAACTCTCGAACAGGGCCTTTGTTATACTCGAGAGGGACTTTATTATACTTGGATCAGGGACTTTGTTACCAAATCAGGACTTTGTTTTACTCGATCAGGGACTTTTTTATACTCGATCAGGGGCTTGTTTTACTTGGTGATGAGAAACTTGTTATACTCGATCGGGGACTTTGCTTTATCAACAGGGTTTTTGTTTATACCTTATGAGGGGACTTTTGTTATACTCGGATCAGGGCCTTTGTTATACTCTCGATCAGGGCCTTTGTTATACTCGATCAGGGACTTGTTATACCTTTAGACCAGGGACTTTTTGTTATACTCGATCAGGGGCCTTTTGTTATACTTGATCATGAACTTTGTTATACTCGATCAGTGGCCTTTTGTTATATAATCGTTCAGTGAAATGGTTATACTCAATCAGGGACTTTGTTATACTCGATCAGGAGGAGTTTATTCTCGACCAGGGACTTTTGCTATACTCGATCAGGGCCTTGTTGAACCTCGATCAGGGGCCTTTGATATACTGATCACGGGACTTTGTTATAGTCGATCAGGGACTTTGTTATACTCCGATCAGGGTCTTTTAAGTATACTCGCTGCATTAGGGAACTTTGTTATACTCGATCAAGGGACTTTTGTTATACCTCGATCAGGGGACTGGCGTTATACTCCAATCAGGGGACTTGTTATACCTCCGGATCAGGACTTTTGTTATACTCGATCAGGGACTTTATACTCGATCAGGGCTTGTTTACTCGATCAGGAAACTTGTTATACTCGCATCAGGGCCTTGTTGAATCGCTTCAGGGACTTAGTTATACACGATCAGTGGACTTTTGCTATACTCGATATGGGGGACTTTGTTATACTTCCGATCAGGGACATTGTTATATTCGATGAGGGATCTTGTTATTCTCGATCATGGGACTTTTGTTATACTCGATGAGGGCCTTTGTTATACTCCTCGATGAGGGACTTTTGGTTCTACTCGATCATGGGAATTTGTTATACTTGATTAGTGACTCTCTGTTATATTCGATGGTGTGACTTGTTATACTCAGATCAGGGCCTTTTGTTATATACTCGATCAGCCTTTGTTATACTCGATCAGGGACTTTGTTATACTCGCATCAGTGGACTTGTTACACCTGATCTGGGCCTTTGTTATACTCGATCAGGGACTTTTGTTATACTGACCAGGGGACTTTTGTTATACTCGATGAGGGCCTTTGTTATACTTGTTCAGGAACTTTGTTATACTCGATCAGTGGCCTTTGTTATAATCGTTCAGTGAAATTTCGTTATACTCAATCAGGGGACTTTGTTTTACTCGATCAGGAGATTTTTATTCTCGAGCAGGGGACTTTTTGCTATACTCGATCATGGCCTTTCTTAAACCTCGATCAGGGCCTTTTGATATACCTCATCAGGGGATCTTTGTTATAGTCGATCAGGGACCTTGTTATACCTCGATGAGGGTCTTTGTTATACCGGATTAGGGAACTTTGTTATACCCGATCAGGGGCCTTTGTTATACTCTCGATCAGGGGCCTTTGTTATACCTTTCGATCAGGGACTTTGTTATACTCGACCAGTGGATTTTGTTTACACTCGATCTGGGGGCCTTTGTTATACCTCGCTGATCAGGGACTTTGTTATACTGACCAGGGACTTTGTTATACCTGATGAGGGCCTTTGTTATACTTGTTCAGGTCTCGGTTATACTCCGATCAGTGGCCTTTGTTATAATCGTTCATGAAATTCGTTATACTCAATCAGGGACTTTGTTTACTCGATCAGAGATTTTTTTATTCTCGAGCAGGGGATTCTTGCTAGCCCGATCGGCTACCTTTCTTTAAACTCCGATCAGGGCCTTTGATATACTCGATCAGGGACTTTTGTTATAGCCGATCAGGGACTTGTTATACCTTTTATGAGGGCCTTTGTTATACTCTATTAGAACTTTGTTATGCTCGATCAGGGGACTTTGTTATACCTGATCAGGGACTTTTTGTTATACCCAATCAGGGACTTTGTTAATTTCTCGATCAGGACTTGTTATACCTTTATCAGGGGCTTTGCTATACTCTCGATCAGGGGTTTTTGTTTTTACTCGATCAGGAAACTTTTGTTATACTAGATCAGAGGCCTTGTTATAATCGCTCAAGGGACTTTTGTTAAGGCTAATGATCAGGGGACTTTGTTATACTCGATCAGGGGGACTTCATATTCTCGATCATGGACTTTGTTATACTCCGATGAGGGCCTTTGTTATACTCATGATCAGGGTGCTTTGGTTATACTCGATCAGGGAACTTTGTTATACCTGATCAGGGGCCTTTGAAAGTAATTTCGTTCAAGGGACTCGGTTATACCTATTCAGGGACTTGTTATACTCGATCAGGGACTTTTGTTATACTCGATCAGGGGCTTTGTTATACCTCGATCAGAGGCTTTGTTTACCTCGATCAGGAAACTCTTTGTTATGGCTTCAGATCAGGGGCCTTTGTTATAATCGTTCAAGGGACTTTGTTATACACGAGATCAGGAACTTGTTATACTCTCGATCAGGGGACTTTGTTATTCTCGATCATGGACTCTTGTTATACTCGGGATGAGGGGCCTTTGTTATACTCATGAGGGGACTTTGTTCTACTCGATCATGGGAATTTGTTATACTCGATTAGGGGACTCTCTGTTATATCTGATGAGAGGGTTCTTTTGTTATACCGATTATGACACTTTGTTATACTCTCGATGAGGCCTTAATTATACTCGATCACGGGGACTTTTGTTATACTCGACCAGGGAGTTTGTTGCGCTTCCTCGACCAGGGACTTTTGTTATACTCGATGAGGGGCCTTGTTAAACTCGATGAGCGGCCTGCTACTCGACAGGGGACTTTGTTATACTCGGGATGAGCCTGTTAAACTCTCATTAGGGCCTTTCATACTCGATCACGGACTTTTGTTATACTCTCTATCAGACTTGTTATACTCGATCAGGGGCTGAGCATACTGACCAGGAACTTTTGTTATATTTTGATCAGGGGACCTCGTTATAACTGTTCAGGGGACTCTGTTATACCCTACTCAGCATCTATATACCTGAGGAGGCCTTGCAGCAAACTCGCTGGCGAGGGCCTTGTTATACCTCACCAGGGGAATTTTTGTTATATCTGGATCAGGGCCTTTGTTAAACTCGATCACGGGCCTTCCTCAAGTAGCCGATCAAGGACTTTGTTATACTCCAATCAGGGACTTTTGTTATACTCTCGATCAGGGGACTTCAAGGGTACTCTCGACCAGGAGCTTGTTATACTCTTTAATTAAAGGACTCCTTTATACCTCGAACAAAGCCTTTGCTAAACTCGATCAGGGCCTCGTTATACTCGATCAGGGACATTGTTATACTCTAGAGGGGCCAATATAATTTTCGATCAGGAACTTTGTTATACTCGGTGAGGGACTTTGTTATACTCATGACCAGGACTTGCTATTCCGATGAGGGCCTTTATACCTCGATGAGGTGCCTTTGTTTATACTCGTCCAGGACTTTGTTAACTCGTATCAGAGTGGTTTTACATCACCAAAGGACTTTGTAAACCTGATCAGGGCTATTGTTAAACTCTCGATCAGAGGCCTTGTGAAACTCGACCAGGGCCTTTGTTATACTCTCGATTAGGGACTTCTGCTGAGCACTTATCAGGGGACCCTTGTTATACTCGATGAGGTGCTTTGTTATACTCGGATTAGGAACTTTTGTTATACTCGGATCTGGGGCCTTTGTTTTAATCGTTCAGGGACTTTATACCCATCAGGGGATTTTGTTATACTCGATTAGGACTTTGTTATACCTTTAATTTTGTGGAGCTTTGTTATACCATGACCAGGGACTCTGTTATACTCGATGAGGCCTCGTTAAACTCGATGAAGGACCTTGTTATACTCACACCAGGGATTTTGGTTATACTCGATCAGGGCCTTTTGTTAAACTCGGAATTAGGGCCAGTAGTTATAATTTTCATCAGGGACTTTGTTATACTCTCATCAGGAGACTTCGTTATACTCGATCAGGGGCTTTTGTTATACTCGGATCAGGAACTTTGTTATACAGATCAGGTGCCTTTGTTATAATGTTCAGGGGACTTTGTTATACTCTCGATCAGGTAAATTTGTTATACTCGATCAGCGGCCTGTTATAATCGTTCAGGGACTTTGAAGAGACCGATCAGGGCCTTTGTTATACTCGATCAGGGCCTTTGTTAAACTCTCGATCAGGGCCTTTTGTTATACCGGATCAGGGACTTTGTTGCATTTCCTGATCAGGGACTTTGTTATACTCGATCTGGGGTCTGGTTATACCTCGCATTAGGGAACTTATTAGACTCGATCAGGGATTTCGCTTACCTGATCAGGGACTTTGTTATACCCAATCAGGACTTTGTTGTTTCGATCGTGACCCTTTTATACCGATTTCAGCTGTTTACCGATCAGGAAACTTTGTTATACCACGACTATTTTACCGATCAGGTTTTTGTTATACTCGATGAGGGACTTTTGTTATACTCGATGAGGGCCTTATATGCAATTTTATCAGGGGCCTTTTTGTTATAATTTCCGACAAGAGGGGACTTTGTTATAATTGATCTGGGGGCCTTTTGTTGTTTTGGATCATGTAGCTTCTTGTTAACCTATATCAGGACTTTTGTTATACCATCAGGGCTTTTATATACTGATCAGGGAACTTTGTTATCCTCGTTCAGGGCCTTTGTTATACTTAATCAGCACTGTTATACCCGACCAGGGACTGCTATACTCGATGAGGGGCCTTTGCCACTTTGATCAGGAATCCTTGTTATACTCGATCGTAGCCTTTTGGTATAATCAGTTCAGTGAAATTAGTTATACTCAATCAGGGACTTTTGTTATACTCATGATCTGGAGAAGAGTTTTTGGCTCGACCAGGGGATTTTTGCTATACTGATCGAGGGGGCCTTATTAAATTCGATCAGGGGCCTTTGATATACTCGGATCAGGGACTTTGTTATAGTCGATCAGGGACTTTTTATACCTCGATCAGGGTCTTTGTTATACTCTCGATTAGGAACCTTGTTATACCAGATCAGGGACTTTGTTATACTCGATCAGGGACTTTTGTTGTACCAATCAGGACTTCGCTATACCAATCAGGACTTGCTACCCAAATCAGTGCACTGCAGCACATCGATCAGGGACCTCTATTTCACCTGATGAGGAAGCTGTTTACCCGATCAGGAAACTCTTTTGTTATACTCCCCATGATCGGGGACTTTGCTTTACCTCGATCAGGGTTTTTGTTACCCCGATGAGGGACTTGTTATACCCGCATCAGGGGCCTTTGTTATAACGACTGAAATGTCTTCGGTTATACCCGATCAGGACTTTGCTATACCTGATTTGGGGCTGTAATGGATCAGGGGCTTTGTTAAACTCTTATCAGGGACTTCCCTTGTTATACTTTCTTTAATCAGGGGGCTTTTGTTATACTCGAACAGGGAACTTTTGTTATCCTCGTTCTGGGGGTTGTTATACCCATCAGGGGACTTTGTTATACTTAATTAGGACTTTGCTTATACCATGAGGGGGCCTCTTTACTAATGATCAGGGAATCTCGTTATACCACTCAGTGGCCTTCGTTACATTGCTCAGTGAAATGAGCTATACTCAATTCAGGACTTTTGTTATACTCGATCAGGAGAGTC
>NW_024740796.1:0-12101 GCF_018991925.1 Homarus americanus | reverse complement strand
TAAGGCAATTGTTGCCATTTTTTATTGTCGCCCCTCTGCTGCCATTAATCACATATAAGGCAATTGTTGCCATTTTTTGTTTTCGTCCGTCTTCTGCCATTAATCACATATAAGGCAACTGTTGCCATTTTTTGTTTTCGCTTCACTGCTGCCATTAATCACATATAAGGCAATTGTTGCCATTTTTTATTGTCGCCCCTCTGCTGCCATTAATCACATATAAGGCAATTGTTGCCATTTTTTGTTTTCGTCCCTCTTCTGCCATTAATCACATATAAGGCAATTGTTGCCATTTTTTGTTTTCGTCCGTTTGCCACCGTTAATCGCATATAAGGCAATTATTGCCATTTTTTGTTTTCGCCCCTCTGCTGCCATTAACCACATTTAAGGCAATTGTTGCCATTTTTTGTTTTCGTCCCTCTTCTGCCATTAATCACATATAAGGCAATAATTGCCATTTTTTGTTTTCGCCCCACTGCTGCCATTAATCACCCCCTGACTGGATGGGTCGCTCTACTCACCATGCCCCCCACCCACAACTTCTTGGATCCCCTCCTTTTGATATTCTGGGTCCTTCCCTGCTGTTGCTTTCTGTTGGAAAGTCATTTGCTGTGAACTGAGCTGCTACATGTGACGTGAGGTCAGTTGCTGTGGGTGCTGTCAACTCAACTCAACTGCTGTGGGTGCTGTGGAGCCAGCTGTGAACCCAAGTGCTGTGTGTACTGTGACCCCAGCTGTTGCGGGTGCTGTGAGGCCAATTGTTGTGGATGATGTGAACCCAGCTGCTGTGCGTGTGCTGTGAACCCAGCTGTTGTGCTTGGTGTTGGAAATGCGGCTGTGGTGGCATCTGTGCTGCTGGAGGAAAAGGCGTCGTTACTATGGGTGCTGGAGTCACACTGGGCGGCCCCCGTGTGGGTCAAGGTTTGTACTCCCGCCATTGGTTGGTGTCTTATGCTCTGTTTTTATTAAACCTAAATTTACCCAACAAGTGAAACAAGATCACTGACAGATCACCAAAGAAGACAGTCACTGAAACTAACTATAATGTAATTTTAAGTACATCCATCAGATCTACGAATAGTTCCCTTGATTAATTGACTAACTCGGTGACTGAGTGACTATGAGAACGATTCGACCGACTAGCGCTGAGGTAGATAACACCCAGTTCTTGGTTACTATTAGTATTATTATTATGACTATTATTATTATCATCATCATCATCGTCACTGAAATTAGCATAACATTTACTATTCTCAATATTACTCTTTTATAATTTGATCCTGAGGTTATTATTAGACAAATCAAATTTAATAACATAGATGTAACTTATCTAAGCGCACTTTCGTCACTAGCGGGAGTGATGGTTGAGGGCGTGTCGAGGGCGAGGGTGCGTGTCGAGGGCGAGGGTGGGTGGCGAGGGCGGGGTGCCTGTCAGTGCCTGTCGAGGCGAGGTGCCTGTCGGGCGAGGTGCGTGTCGAGGCGAGGTGCGTGTCGGGCGAGGGTGCGTGTCGAGGGCGAGGGTGCGTGTCGAGGGCCAGGGTGCGTGTCGAGGGCGAGGGTGCGTGTCGAAGGCGAGGGTGCGTGTCGAGGGCGAGGGTGGGTGGCGAGGGCCGAGTGACGATAACCACCCGATGAGTGAGGCTATCCACGCCCACTTTGTTCCTCACCCAGCACGTGTAATTGCTTGTCTCCTTCACAGCTGACGATTATCACAATACATTTTTTTATAAGATATCCTCCATATGGAACAGCATATGAAGAATTTTATTATTCTTTTTAAAAGAATTCCATGTTTGTGCAAGAACATTCGCCAGCCTCTACTTCCCTCATCGCCGCTTATATCTTCCAAATTCTTCTAACCATCATTAAAGGTAAGCCTTTAAGATAGCTAATCCAAATAATTTATGTGTAGGAATGTATGGAAAGCATATTAAGTTTAAAAAAAAGTCATAAGTGGCCTAATTTGAGAGTGGTAACAGCTGATCTATCAGGGATGGTAAATGACATCCCTTATCAGAAATAATATCGACCCAATTTTCTTAATGAGTGCAATGAATAATCTTCCAACACTATCAAAATATATATTGCATTAGTATAAATATTTCGTCGCCTAAATTTAATATTTTAACAAATCCGAATATGCCAGGTGACCTGTACCAGGGTAGTTGCCAGGCACTAACACATTTGGCAGTTTTGCTTAACCTAACACACACAAGAAACAATGGTATCGTGACAGTCAAATTTGAAGTTATGAAAGGGAAAGGAAGATTAAGTAAACCGAGTCAATTAATATCATTTATATTATTAAGTGTTGATTAATATAGTTCATTATGTACATTATATAACACAAGTAAAACAACTACGCAGAAGGAAAGTGTGGTGGAGAGTTGTTGGTTATTTGGACGGAGATGTTTCATTGGGGGTGGTAGTGGGCCTTCACAACACTCATACATGCACCTTCAATTCTCCCTTAATATTACCTACATACATAAGGTTGCATACACGGACTAGGGCAGAATGCGTACATGTAAAACTATTTGAGTTACCCCATAAGCGTGACGATTTTCTGTGAAGCGTTTCACAATACAATGGGCCACTTACATATTATACATAACATAAATAAGATCACAGTATTTTCTTGGATGCAGCTGTAGGAAATTTTATATAGTAGATAACCAATACTATCGGGCAGTAAAATTTGAAGTTACTTTTTTTTATTATTCCAAGTTTATAGTCATGACTTGTAATTGTATTTTGCTTCCACTTTTCATTAATATTTTTTACTTGTTTATCTCCCTCCCTCTTGGTGTATATAACTTCTCTACAGCAACAAAACAATGTCAGCCCCAGTTAGGAGGTGTAATTGGATTTTTTAGTGTTACTGTTGTATTTTCTGCTATATATAATGTTACATACTATATCCCGGCTGTATCTTTATCCCCTTGTTTATCTACCTACTGTAGTATTTTTACTTTACTTTTATCCTCTTCACCACTGATCGGCTCGTTAGCCGCTTGGGCGATCGGTCACGTCTCTGTTACGCTCTGTTGGCAAGTACTGGGCATGCACCGGCTCCTGAATGTACCTGAACCTGCTCCAGTGTTAGTCAAGTCTGGTCTTGAAAGAGCTCACACTCGGTGCCGTCACAACACTTTCTGGTAGATTGTTCCAAGAGTTCACAACTCTCACTTCGAAAAAGTTTGCCCTCACAATTTTCTGGACCTGCGGCTTCTTCAATCTTGAGCTGTGACCCCTTGTGGGGCGAGCGTCCGCCAAATCCAAGTAAGGACACTCAACTGAATAGTGCCCTCTGAGATGCTTATTCACCTCAACTAGGGCCCCCCCCCCCCCTTGCCCGTCTGTAGTATAAACTAGGCAAGTTCAGGCTATCCAATCTCTCAGGGTAGCTGAGGTGCCGAAGTGCAGGCACCAGTCTGGTGGCCCTCCTTTGAACATTTTCAACCAACTGACAGTCCCTAGCATATCTCGGGGACCAGATGGGGTGACAGTACTCCAGATGGGGAAGCACTTCACTCCTGAAGATCGTTACGAGGGACGGACCATCTAGATATCTGAACGACCTTCTTATAAGACCCAATAATTTATTTGCCTGATTTACCTTCTTCTCGCAATGGCCCGAGAACTTCAGCTCATTCTCAACAAACACATCTAGGTCCTTCTCACATACAGTCTCAACTAGTGCAGTTTCTTCATCCAGTTGGGACATATGATACGCCTCCTTACCGTTGGTACGCCCCAGGTGCATCCTCTTACACGTCGTGACATTGAATCTCAGCAGCCATTCCTTCGACCATTCCTGGAGCCCACAGAGGTGCTTCTGCAGCTCTTCACAGTCAGCTTGGTTCTTAATTTCCCGAAATAATTTAGCGTCATCGGCAAACATTAGTATGGAGGAGTGTACAACGTCAGGCATGTCATTTATGAAACAAACAAACAACAGCGGGCCCAATACACTGCCCTGTGGTACCCCACTTGTGACAGGTACGGATGACGATTTCGTGCCATTTATCACCACACACTGCTTGCGGTCATGTAGAAAGTCTTCTATCCATGCTAGGACATTTCCCCGAATTCCGTACCCTTCCAGTTTGATTTTCAGCCTTTCATGGGGTACACTGTCGAAAGCCTTGGCAAAATCTAGGTAAATATTGTCGATATTACCACCCCGTTCCAGAATATGGGTCCAAATATCCAATACCTTGAACAATTGTGTTAAGCAGGAGCGCCCCGGCATAAAACCGTGTTGGCAATCCTTTACAAGATTGTTTCGTATTAGATGTTCCATTGCGGCATCTCTGATAATACTCTCAAGTACTTTACATATTATGCTGGTCAGGCTCACCGGTCTATAGTTGTTCGTGGAGTGCCGATCGCCCTTCTTGAAGATAGGACTCACATAAGCCACTTTCCATTCACTGGGGACCATTTGTTCATCCAGGCATTTACAAAACAGGATCTTCAGGGGCTCTGCAAGCTCGTTGCACAACTCTCTTAGCACTCTAGGATGCACCATGTCAGGGCCGGGACTCTTATGGACCTTTAGCCTGGACAGTTTATTTCTAATACCCTCTTCTGTGAACACAATGTGGGTCAGTGCTGTGTCGAACCGTCTGTCCTCAAACGCAGGAAGGTTAGTTGCATCCTCTCTTGTGAACACTGAGGAAAAGAAGCTGTTCAATGCCTCAGCTTTATCCTGGTCAGAATCTGCGTAACTACCATCTTCAAGCCTCAGGTCTGATACTCCTACTCGCGTTTTCATTTTCGACTTTGCATAGCGGTAAAACGCCTTTGGGTTTGACTTGACCTCGCGTGCAACCAGCCTTTGGAACTCCTTTTCAGCCCTCCTACACTCTATCTTTGCTTGGTTTCTGGCTCTTGCATACATCCTCCTTATGTAATGAGATGCAACCATTTTAAAATGCTGCACTACATTTCCCTATTTCACTGCACTGTCCAACAAGATTTGTATAATCTTGTTTTGTAATCATAGATAAAGCTAAAATGCATGGTATATATACTAATAGGTATGGAATATCTCTTGAATTGGGTGTAAATAATCTTGGGTATGACTTATCTCGGGAGTTGGGTACAAGTTGTCTTGGGTATGAGTTGACTTTTTGGGGGTACAATTTATCTTTGGTACAATATGTTAAATATCTTGCATAAATATAATTTGCGCCAGAAATGTCATTGAAGAAAAGTGCCATACAATTGTTAAAATTACTGATTGCAACTATAAAATTCCCGAGATTCGTTTAGTGGCAAGAAGTGAAATAATACCAAAATTAGGTGGTCAATTTATAGTCTTAAACTGGTCTTTCTTTCGCTGTTATTTATATGTATTTCGTTATGTTTAGATAATTTTAAGACATTTTTCGTCTGTGATATTTCCACCTTCTATTACATTTGCTCGGTCACAAGTTTCATGTCTTGTTTACTTTTGGCAGACAAGTTATTTGTTTTACTGTTTATTTTCATTAGTGAGTACTGATATCATAATCTTTTCTTGTGCAAATGCTTCATGTGGTATATAATTAGGCGGTAATGCTGTGGTGACCTCTCATTCCAGGGTGTAAACAGTCATTTCAACCCTCTGCTGCCTGGGCTTGGTCAACAGTCTCAACACTGATACTTGGTGTATACCTAAGTACAGTTCAGTACGGACAGCTGCTCTCACGTTCACAAAATAATTAAAATTACACCATATCATAGTAAGTTCTTTCTGTTTAATATACCAGGGGGCTGTTAGGAAGTCAGGTAAGGTTAGATATGTTAGGTCTTCTAACAATGCTTCTGCTGCTTGTTTTTCATATCAACAAAGGTTAGGTTAGGTTTAATTTAGAAATAACCACTTTTAACACATTTGCACAAACTACAACAGTGTTCACTATAAAACTCGGTGAAATTGCGGTGTTTTTGTAATTATTTTCTATGAAAAATCGGCCAAGGGTCATTCATAAATAAGTATCAGTGTAAAAAGTGGAGAGTTTATAAGTTTACACCGGACTTTCTTATGCTGTTATTAAAATGTATTTCGTAATTTTTAGACAATTCTAAGACATTTGTCTTCTATGATATTTCCACCGGAAATTAAGGATAACCGTGATATTAATTTTTCAAGATTATTACTTTAGCTCATTCACAAGTGTCACCATGTCTTGTTTACATTTGGCGGAGGAGGTCTGACACCCGCTCACACATCGCTCCAGACCTCCGTGTTCACTTCTTAAGCGTTTAACAGCGCATGTGAGGTGGGAGCCTGTTATTGGCTATAGCGATTTGAGTATTTTTATTGGGCAAGATTTTTTTGCTTTAGCAAATGAACAATGAGTGGGTGGGTCGGGAGCAGAAATTTGAGTTGGAAGAGCTGTGCCGACATTGTAAGAATGATTATTTTACACCAATTGCAGAGTTACACCAGAAAAATAGTGAGGCATTTTTTTCTTCTTTTTTTAGGAAACCCGGTGTATTACCGAATATAGTTCTTTGTCCAAAGTGTAATAACCAGTGTACACTGCGTGAAGAACAGCATATTTGGTGGTGTCACAATAGTTTTGCAGATTAAGGTAAGATGTGGGGGCATGAAGAATAGGAGGTTAGTTTGGGTAAGGTTAGGTTTTGTTGGTTGGTTAGTACAGTGAACCCTCACTTTACGCGTTTAATTCAACCCACGGTGGCCCGCATAAAGTGAACAACATAACATATGGGATTAATTGAAATAGAGACCGGGCCGACCCCCAAACTCCACTTTTTCAGACACAATACCTACGTTGTAGTAAAAATAACTTCTTAATTTTATGATGGTATGCACACACAATTAATAATTAAGAGAAATATCAATAATATTAGGTTTTTTAACACTTACATTAGTAGAAAAGATGGCTGGGCACACGGGGATGGGGGGTTGGTTCCGAGGCAGAGGGCAGATTATTGGCCCTCACCTGTATCACTTGTATCAATTGTATCACTATCCACCACAGAGGCTTGCAGGGCCTCTTTGTCAAACCCCTCAAAGTCCATATAAGTCCATATCCTCACTATCATTATCACTATCACTGACTTGGGCCGGCTGTGGTGGGTGGCGGGTGAAGAACTCGGTAATGTTTTGATGACCGGGCGACCTTGTGCGCACCCTGCTCACGCCGCTCTCTGCGTAAAAGGGTACACACACCGCGGAAAGTGAGCATTCCGGTTTCGGCAGGGTACCGCGTAAACGTGGAAACGCGTAAAGTGGGACCGCGTAAAGCGGGACCGCGAAAGCGAGGGTTGACTGTATTTTATTTATTTGAAAAAGAAAGAAAATCCAACTTTTTCCACTATGATTGTTAGGTGGGGGGGTCTAAAAAAATGATTTCCGGATTCAAAACTTGTCAAAAACCATAGGAAAAATGTTTTTTAATATAATAAAGTCCGGTGTGATACTATCAATTGACCTAAAAAGTTGTCATCTCTTATAAAAAAACTTACTATAATGATAAGAATATGTGGAAAAAATGAAAAAAATCGAATAGCTCTTTCTGGTGGTAGTCGTGTTCTTAGAAAAAAAAAGAAAGCCTGACCTAACCTTTGTTAACCCAGAGAACTCCCAAATAGTAAAAAAAAAAAAAAAAAAAAAAAAGTTTAACCGATGGCAAAAGAAACGGTGATTTTATTAATGTTTTTCGTGTTTTCAATGTTTTGCCAATAGGGTAATTTATTTCTTCGGCATTTAGGTCACAAGGGAGGCCTAAGTACATTTAAAAAATTTTTTTGTAAATGCATAAATCTCCCGATAAATGTAAACACAATTGGTTGTGTATGAAACCAGGTTTACCGATTCAGTTTTTGCGTGTATCACAAAAGGTTATGTAGGTTTTTAATAGTTTATTATTATTTTTGTTTAACTTCTCATGTTCAAAGACCTGGCCACTTTCAGAGATTCATTGTTGTTACTAGTGTTAAAGGAAATAAAGGTCATATTTATTTACTGTACAAGTACAGTATTAGAAAAACTACGAAAGAAAAAGTGGCAAAATTATCATCCCGGTCATGCGCATATTTTCGGAAGGTCAGAATCGTTTGAAACACATAAAAAAAAACACTGGAAAAACTGAATTTCAACCTAACGTAATTTAACCTAAACTAAACCAAAATTTGCTGTATGGCCGAAACGATAATAATACCGAAGAACCTAATTGAGTAATCAATTTCTCAGTATGGTATTAAACAAATAATTACCCACTATAATAAACAGTATGCCTCCCAAGCTCGCGGATTTTTACTTTGCGATTCTCGGTTATTTGCGGATGGCACCCTGGATGTACCCAAGAATATCTGTGTGTAGTTTTAAAGTTGCCTACATTTTTGCGGCTGGAACAGGGATCCATTCGTTCTAGAGACAGTAATTTCCTTTACCTGTATTGTAAATATATGTGTGTATGTGTACATACACACACAACACACAGCCATTTGCATTGAAATTTCATAGTCGATTGAAAATAAAGTTCACTCCTCAAGTCCATGCTCTATTACTTTATTAATAGAGCACAGACTCGAGGGTAGACTGTTACATTTTTAATAAATTTGTTTCTGATCATTTGTGAGAGGATTTTCCAATTACAGGTATTATTTATTTGTATGTTTTGTGTGTCCACACATACACACACACACACACACACACACACACACACACACACATACACATACACAATACTACAGGTAAAAGAAAGAATTGTCCTAAGGGCAAACACAAATGGAATATACATTTCTTTGGACACAAGTAAAAAAAAATTATGGGGATTAGCCCACCCGGGCACAGGTCACTGACCCACATTGGGGTCTGGGGGCGAAAATTTAATAATAATAATAATCAGTGGCGTATGGTGGGTATTGAAACCGGGTGTGCTGAGCATTATAATAAGGTAAAGACTAAACTTTAAGTTGTATAAAATAAATGACATACAGTATAGTCTGCATATACGCGGTCAATTGAACCCGTGGAGGTCCGCGTAAAGCGAGAAACGCGTAAATGAAATAACAGAACATATGGGATTACAGTAATTGAAATAGAGACTGGGCCGACCCCCAAACTCCACTTTTTCCGACACAATACGTACCTTGTAGTAAAAATAACATCTTAATTTTATGATGGTATGCACACACAATTAATATTTAAGAGAAATATCAATAATATTAGGTTTTTTATCACTTACGTTAGTAGAAAAGATGGGTCGGCACACTTGGATGGCGGCTGGTTCCAAGGCAGAGGGAAGATTAGTTGCCCTCCGGTGAGTCACTTTCACTACTCGCAGAGGTTTGCAGGGCCTCCCAGACAAACCCCTCAAAGTCCATATCCTCACTGTCACTGACTTGGGCTGGCTGTGGTTGTGGTGGGTTGCGGGTGAAGAAGTCCTTAATACTACGTTGACGACTAGCATTGATGTTGTCGAAATAGATCTGGATATACGGCTCCATAACTTTCAACAGATGGTTATTAGACTCTTCATACCGATGCTTGTCTGGGTCGTTGTCAAGGATGAGCTTAAGTTTCTCCCCCTCGATGATTTCCTTCACACAATCATGGCTTGGTCCAGGTAATTCAGGGTTTTTCTCGGGTGGTGGGGGTCCAGCGGAAGCCATTATGAGGGAAATAGCAGGCACAAGAGAGAACTGTATACGTGGACTGAGAACAATGAGACTGGCCCGGCTAGGTCAGCGACTTCTGGTGGCAGGGCTCGTCATGTTACATTAGACCAATCACAGCTAGCGGCGGAGGGAATGTGTGGGTGGTAAGGATGAGTGGCCCAATCACAGTCCGATACGTCATATGACGTCAGCGATAACGTAAGAGCGGCCTAATGCGCACCCCTCACCTCGCTGCTTCCCGCGTATGGTCAAGAATGGACCACGTGAGTAAAAAATGGCGCGGCGGTCTGGACCTCTCCAGCCACTCGCCGCACAATGATGAAATTTACCGCATAATTAAAACATTTCATTCTGGCAAGGCACCGCGTAAATGACCAAACGCGTAAACAAAAACTGCGTAAATCCAGACTATACTGTACTTATAAAAGGTAGTATACTACTCATATAAACAGCACAGAGAAATGCAAAATAGAAGAAATTTATTGTAGAAGTGTACATACATTAGCAGTGCAATTTAAATAAAATTATATTTTACTTACCATTTTATTTATACATGAGTCCTATTTTTCTTTTTTGCGATGTAAACTGCATTATAACGTCGTCATAAAAGGAGCTTCTTTGTCTTACTTCCGTGAGTAAATTCTTTTCAACAGTATTTCCCATTGTGTAAGCAGGGTGAAAATGATGTTAAGTATCGAAATTAAATTGCACAGTGAGCTTTAAATACTATGTAAATCAAACCAAAGAAATATATTTTCACATTCACAGTAGTGAGTAAATGGAAACAAAGTACGGAGCAACACTTCCTCCACTGCGGGTCTACCATTAGTCAATAAATTATGCTTCCAATATCTCCCCAGGTTGTAGTACCTCCCTGTTTGGTAGCTGCCTACTACTTGCTACCTGTAACCCCCCCCTGGTCTGCAGATGTTATTCGCGGATTTGGCGATTTGCAGCCATTTTGAGAACCTAACCCCCACGAATTTGGGGAGCCCCCTGTATGAAGTTATTTGATAGATTCCTGACTGGGACCTGCTGGGATTGTGTATGATTTTAATGTTATTCTAATCAGGATGATTGTAAGCATTAGACTAGTCTTTACACTATTATTTAATTGTAGAATTGTCTGTGGCAAAAAGTACAGTACAGTATTAAGTTACATTTTAGATTCTGGTCAACTATCCAGCGATATTCAGTCGGCTACTGGTCAAATAACCTCTGCCTATAGTATAATACTGTACAGTAGTCTCAGTGTTGTGTATTATAAAGCGATTGGTCACATTTTCAGGAAGCTTCAAGGACCAACAACACATCTCAGTATGACTAGTTCAGAGTCAACTACAGTACACAGACACTCCAGGCTCCTATATGATGCCATTAAAGGCAACTGGTTAAACATTGCTGACCTGTGGGAGGTAAGACTTAATTTCTATTACTTCACATCATGTTGTTGTCATTAGGTGTACAAGCTGAGTCTGTTAATTGTGTGTATGTGCACTTGTACAGTATTCATATAAAACTGTGCATTTATGTAAATGTTTGTTTGTGTAAAGTCGTGTCCTATTATGTTGGTGTTACAGGACGTCCAAAAAATGGCCCGGATTCACTTTTCCATCCAATACAAAATTCTGAATGTGTCTTTATTTTGTTTCTCTTTAAAGTACTGTATATTAATAACTTTTTGCTTCATTTTCTTTTACTTTATTTTTATTTTTATCCTCTTCACCACTGATTGGCTCGTTAGCTGCTTGGGCGATCGATCGTGTCTCTGTTACGCACTGATGACAAGTAATGGGCATGCACTGGCTCCTGAATTTATCTGAACCTGCTCCAGTGTTGGTCAAGTCTGGTCTTGAAAGAGCTCACACTCGCTGTCGTCACAATACTCTCTGGCAGATTGTTCCAAGAGTTCACAACTCTCACTTCGAAAAAGTTACCCCTCACAGTTTTCTGGGCTTGCGGCTTCTTTAATCTTGAGCTGCGACCCCTTGTGGGGTGAGCATCTGCCAGCTCCAGGTAAGGGCACTCGACTGAGTAGTGCCCTTGAGATGTTTATACACCTCAATTAGGTCTACCTTTGCCCGTCTGTAGTTCAAACTAGGCAAATTCAAGCGCTCTAATCTCTCGGGGTAGCTGAGGTGCCGTAGTGCAGTTACCAGTCTGGTGGCCCTCCCTTAGACATTTTCAATCAACTGACAGTCACTGGCATATCTCAGGGACCAGACGGGCTGACCATACTCCAGATGGGGAAGCACTTCACTCTTGAAGATCGTTACGAAATACCGACCGTCTAGATATCTGAAGAACCTTCTTATAAGACCTAATAATTTAGTTGCATGATTTACCTTCTCGCAATGGCCCGAGAACTTCAGCTCATTGTCAATATACACACCTAGGTCCTTTTCACATTGTCTCAATTAATGCAGTTTCTTCGTCCCATTGGGGCATATTATACG
>NW_024740795.1:652500-702616 GCF_018991925.1 Homarus americanus | reverse complement strand
CAAATAACAGCCAATAGGAGAACAAGAGCAGTCAGTCAGCACAACACCCCAACATGTTTTCCTGTTGTTCGATATTTATTCTCCTTCACATTGTTCATAGGGAAAATGATATTACTGGAAATGTTGTGGTGATTGTATTTATTGCGTCATATCTCCCATTGTTCTAATAGTGCAGAACCAGCAGGGGCCCTACGGGGTCAAGTTCCTGGAGCCCTCCCATTTGCCCTAACAGGTGCGACACTCGCAAGGAGCATTCCCAGGGGCAACAGAGCACCCAGCGGCCCCTTCACGAGCAGTGGCTCCCAAAAGAGGCCCAACTTAGGGTTGCCGGCTCTCCCCGGGCCCCTCTCAGGGGCAACAGCGCCCCTGGGGTCCCCTGTCAGGGGCTGCAGTATCCTCAGGGCCTCTTCCAGAGGCTCTCTGGCGTCCCCAGGAGCCCTCCTAGGGGCGGCGGCGCTCCCTGGGACATTCCCAAGAGCAGCAGGTCGTCTGGGGCTCTCCTTAGAGGTGGATATGCTCTCCTGGACCTCTCAGGGGCAGCGACGCCTGGGGACCCATGACATGGGCTGTGACGTCCCAAGCGGCCCTATTAAGGGCAATGGCCCAGGGGGTCCTTCAGGGGGCATGGACGCTCCCAAGGGGCCTCCCAGATGCTGAGGTGGTGCTAGGAGCCCTCACAAGAGTGGCGGCGCCCTTAGGAGCCCCTACCACAGGAGGCGGGTTCTCCTTGGGGTGGCGGCGATCCCAGGGACGCCTGCCACCAGGGGGCAGTGGCCCCCCCAGGGAGCCATCCCACGGGTGGGGCGCCCAAAGTCCCACCATTGGCGGCGAACCTGCAAGGACACCAGGGGTGGTGGTGGCTGAGCCTTCAGGGGCGGCGGCGCACCCGGGGCCTTACCAGGGGCGGCAGCACCCCCATGGGCCCTCTCTATGGGTGGCAACGTCCCTAGAAGGCCCTTTTCAAGGCCGGCGGTGCCACCACAGACCCCTCAAGGGCAGTCGTGACCCCAAGGGCCTGCCGGTGGCGGCTCCCAAGAGCCCCCTGCCTGGGGCATCGCCTGCAAGGGCACTTTCAGGGAAGGTGGGCCCAATAGGCCCTGCCAGAGGCTGTAGCACTCCCAAGGCCTCTTCCAGGGGCTGTGGCGGCCCCAGGTGCTCTCAGGAGCAGCGGCGCCTCAGGGCCCTCCCAAAGCAGCCCGGATCCTTGGGGGCCCTACCATTAGCTGTGGCACCCCCAGGACCTCTTCCAGGAACTGTGGAGTCCCCGTGCCCTCCCAAGAGGCGGCGGCGCCTGGGGCCCTCCACGGTTGGTGGGGCTCCCAGGGCCCTCCAGAGGCGGCGGCGATCCCAGGGGCAAGATCCCCTTTGCTTCCTTGGTTGTGGTGTCGTACATATTGCGTCGAACAGCAATCCCTTACTTAACTGTGATTGGTGGACTAAATGTAAATCCACCAAATAACAGCCAATAGGAGAACAAGAGCAGTCAGTCAGCATAACACCCCAGGACTTATGTTTTTTCCTGTTCGATATTTATTCTCCTTCACATTGTTCATGAGGAAGATGATACTACTGGAGATATTTGTGGTATATTTATTTAACGTCCTTATCTCCCATTGTTCTAAATAGTGCAGAACCAACTGCCCAGGGGCCCCTCACGGGTCCAGCACTCCCTGGAGCCCTCCCATTTGCCCTAACAGGTGCGGCTCGCAGGGAGCCTTCCAGGGGCAACAAGCGCGGCCCTTCCAGGGGCAGTGGCTTCCCCAAGAAGGGCCCAACTTGGGGGGTGCCCGGCTCCCGGGGGCCTCTCAGGGGCAACGGCGGCCACAGGTGTCCCTGTCGGGGGCTGTGGTAGCCTCAGGGCCTATTCGGTCTGGCGTCTGCAGGGTCCTCCCTAGGGGCGGCGGCGCCCGTGGGAACTGCCTCCCAAAGGGCAGCAGGGCCCCTGGGGTTCTCCCTTTGGGGTGGAAGCTCTCTGGACCCTCTCAGGGGCAGCGGCGCTAAGGGGCCCCTGACATGGGCTGTGACGTCTCAAGGGGCCCCTAATGGGATGATGGCGCCCCCAGGAGTCTTCAAGGGGCGTGGACGCTCCCAAGGGACCTCCCAGATGCTGAGGCGGTACTAGGAGCCCTCACAAGGGTGGCGGCGTCTTTAGGGGCCCTACCGCGGGAGGCGGGTCACTCCTTAGAGGTGGCGGCAATCAGGGACCCCTACCAGGGGCAGTGGCCCCAGGGGAGGCCATCCCACGGGTGGGGGCGCCCCCAAGAATCCCACCATTGGCCGGCGAACCTGCAAGGACCCTCCCAGGGGTGGTGGCCGGCTGAGCCTTCCAGGGGCAGCGGCGCACCGGGGGCCTTACCAGGAACGGCAGCACCCCATGGGCCTCTCTATGGTGGCAACGTCCTAGAGGCCCTTTTAAGGCCGGCGGTGCCTCCAAGGAACCCTCCCAGGGCAGTCGGCCCAAGGTCCCTGCCAGGGGCGGCGGCGCTCCCAGGAGCCCTGCCTGGGGGCGGCATCGCCTGCAAGGGCACTCAGGAAGGTGGAGCGCCAATAGGCCCTGCCAGAGGCTGTAGCACTCCCAAGGCCTCTTCCAGGGGCTGTGGCGCCCCAGGTCTCTCTCAGGAACGCTTGGCGCCCTCAAGGGCCCTCCAAAAGCGGCGTTCAGCAGGGGCCTACCGTGCTGTGGCACCCCCAAGGACTCTTCAGGAACTGCAGGTCCCGTGCCCTCCCAAGGCGGCAGCGCCTGGGAGCCCTCGGGGGTTGGGGATCCTGAGGGCGGCCCCTCACAGGATCCCACTTTGCTTCCTTAGTTGTGGTGTCGTACATATTGCGTCGAACAGCAATCCCTTACTTAACTGTGATTGAGGTGGCTAAATGTAAATCCACCAAATAACAGCCAATAGGAGAACAAGAGCAGTCAGTCAGCATCACACCCCAACTTATGTTTTCCTGTTCGATATTTATTCTCCTTCACATTGTTCATGAGGGAAGATGATACTGGAAATGTTGTGGGCGGTGTATTTATTTAACGTCCTTATCTCCATTGTTCCTAAATAGTGCAGAACCAACTGCCCCAGGGGCCCTACAGGGTCAGCACTCCCTGGAGCCCTCCCATTTTGCCCCTATGGGTGCGGCGCTCGCAGGGGCATTCCCAGGAGACAACAGCTGCACCAGCGGCCCCTTCCGGGGGCAGTGGCGAAGCTACAAGGGCCCAACTTAGGGGTGCCGGCGCTCCCCGAGGGCCCTCTCAGGGGCAGCTTGGCGGCCACAGGTGTCCCCTGGCGGGGGCTGTGGTATCCCTCAGGGCTATTCAGGGTCTGGCGTCCGCAGGGTCCTCCCCAGGCGCGGCGGCGCCCGTGGGGAACCCTCCCAGGGCAGCCTGGGGCTTTCGCTGGGGGTGGAGAAGCTCTCCTGGACCCTCTTAAGGGCAGCGACGCCCCAAGGGCCCCTGACATGGGCTGTGACGTCTCAGGGGAGCCCTATTAGGGCGATAATGGCGCCCCAGGACTCTTCCAAGGGGCGTGGGCTCCCAAAGGGACCTCCAGATGCTGAGGCGGTATTAAGGCCCTCACAAGGGTGGCGGCGTCTTTAGGAGCCCTACCACGGGGAGGCGGGTCCTCCTTAGGGGTGGCGGCAATCCCAGGGACCCTGCCAGGGGCAGTGGCCCCGGGGGCCATCCCACGGGTGGGGGGCGCCCCCAAAGTCCCACCATTGGCCGGCGAACCTGCAAGGACCCTCCCAGGGGTGGTGGTGGCCCCACAGGCCTTCCAGAGGCGGCCGGCGCACCCGGGCGCCTTGCCAGAGACGGCAGCACCCCCATGGGCCCTCTCTATGGGTGGCAACGTCCTAGAGGCCTTTTCAAGGCCGGCGGTGCCACCAAAGACCCTCCCAAGGGCAGTCGTGACCCAAAGGGCCCTGCCGAAGTGGTGCTGGCGGCGCTCCCAGGAGCCCTGGCCTGGGGCGGCATCGCCTGCAAGGGCACTTTCGGGGAAGGAGGAGCTAATAGGCCCTGCCAGGCTGTAGCCACTCCAAGGCCTCTTCCGGGGGCTGTAGCTTGGGTCTCTCTCAGGGAGCAGCTTGGCATGCACTCAAAGGACCCCATCAGGCGGATCCATGGGGCCCTACCATTAACTGTGGCACCCCAGGACCTCTTCAGGAACTGTGGGGTCCCCGTGCCCTCCCAGGACGGCGGCGGGGCCCTCCACGGTTGGTGCAGGCTCCCAGGCCTCCCAGGCGGCGGCGATCCCAGGGGCCCTATTAGAGGCGGCCCCTCGCAGGACTCCCTTTGCTTCCTTGGTTGTGGTGTGGTACATGGCCATAGAACAGCAATCCCTTACTTAACTGTGATTGGTGGACTAAAATGTAAATCCACCAAATAACAGCCAATAGAGAGAACAGAGCAGTCAGTCAGCACAACACCCCAACTTATGTTTTCCTGTTCGATATTTATTCTCCTTCACATTGTTCATGAGAAATGATACTGGAAATGTTGTGGTGGTGTATTTATTTAACGTCATATCTCCCATTGTTCTAAATAGTGCAGAATAACTTTACAGGGGCCCTACGGGGTCAGCGTTCCCTGGAGCCCTCCCATTTGCCCCTGTAGGTGCGACGCTCGCAGGGCATTCCCAGGGCAACAGAGCACCCGTGACGCATGGGGCGTGGCTTCCCAAGAGGCCCAACTTAGGGTTGCCACGGCTCCCGGGCCACTCTCCCGGGGCAACGGCGCCACAGGGGTCCCCTAATCGGGGCACAATGAGCATCCTCAGGGCCTCTTCCAGAGGCTCTGGCGTCCCCAGGAGCCCTCCTAGGGGCGGCTTGGCGCTCCTGGGACATTCCCAAGGCAGCGGGGTCGTCTGGGGCTCTCCTTAGAGGTGGATATGCTCTCCTGGACCCTCTCCCGGGGGCAGCGGCGCTAGGGACCCATGACATGAGCAATGACGTAAGCTTGGCCCCTATTAGGGAACAATGGCGCTTGAGGTTGCCAGGGGCGTGGGCGCTCCCAAGGGACCTCCAGATGCTGAGGTGGTACTAGGAGCCCTCACAAGGGGTGGCAGCACCTTTAGGAGCCCTACCACAGGAGGCCGAGGTTCTCCTTAGGGGTGGCAGTGATCCCAGTTGCCGGGGTGGTAACCCCAATGTCCCTGCATTGGCCGGCGAACCTGCAAGGGACCCTCCAGGGGTGGTGGTGGCCCCACCCGAGGCCTTCCAGGGGCAGGCTGGCTGGGGTGCCACACCGGGGACGGCAGCACCCCCATGGGCCCTCTCTATGGGTGGCAACGTCCCTGAGGCCCTTTTTCGAGGCCAGCTGATTGCCTCAAGGCCTCCAAGGGCAGTCGTGACCCCAAGGGCCCTGCCAGTGGCAGCAGCTCCCAGGAGCCCTGCCTGGGGGCGGCATCGCCTGCAAGGGCACTTTCAGAAGGTGGGCTTGACAGGCCTGCCAGAGGCTACAGCCAGCACTCCCAAAGGCCTCTGGGGACTTGGCAACCCCAGGTCTCTCCTGGGAGCAGCAGCCTCAAAGGGCCCACTCCCAAAAAGTGGCGGATCACATAGGGGCCCTACCATTAGCCTGTGGCACCCCAGGACCTCTTCCAGAACTGTAGGTCCCCACGTGCCCTCCCAAAGGGCGGCGGCGCCCTGGGGCCCTCCACGGTTGGTGGGGCTCCCCAGGGGCCCTCCCGAAGGCGGCGGCGATCAGGGAGCCCCTATTAGAGGCCTTTCATGGGATCCCTTTGCTTCCTTGGTTGTGGTGTCGTACATATTGCGTGCGAACAGCAATCCATATAACTGTGATTGGTGGACTAAAATGTAAATCCACCAAATAGCAATATGGAGGGCACAAACAGTCCAGTCAGCATAACACCCCAACTTATGTTTTCCTGTTCTGATATTTATTCTCCTTCACATTGTTCATGAGGAAGATGATACTAGGAAATGTTGTGGTGATTGTATTTATTTAACGTCATATCTCCATTGTTCTAAATAGTGCAGAACCAACTGCCCCAGGGGCCCTATGGGAGGTCAGCACTCCCTGGAGCCTCCCATTTGCCCTAACAGGTGCGCTCGCAGGGGCATTCCCAGGGGGGCAACAGCGCACCCAACTGGCCCCTTCAGGGGCAGTGTGGCTCCCCAAGGGCCCAACCCAGGGGTGCCGGCTCCCCAGGGGGCCCTCTCGAAGGGGCAACGGCGGCCTGGGTGTCCCTGTCAGGGGCTGTGAGGCATCCTCGGGGCCTATTCAGAGGGTCTGGCGTCCTGGGGGTGCTCCTAGGCGGCGGCGCCCGTGGGGAGACCCTCCCAAGGGCAGCTTATGGGGCTCTCCCTTTGGGTGGAGAAACCGCCATGGTTCCCTCTCAGGGCAGCGACACAAGGGGCCCCTGACTAGGGCTGTGACGTCTCAAGGGGCCTGGCCAGGGCGATGGCGCCCCAGAAGTGCTCAAGAGGCGTGGGCGCTCCCAAAGGTTCTCAGATGCTGAGCTGGTACTAGGAGCCCTCACAAGGGTGGCGGCGTCTTTAAGGGGCCCTACCACGGGGTGGTCCTCCTTAGGGGTGGCCAATCCCAGGGACCCTGCCAGGGGCAGTGGCCCCAGAGCCATCCCACGGGTGGGGCGCCCCAGTCCCACCATTGGCCAGCCCGAACCTGCAAGGACCACTCCCAGGGGTGGTGGTGGCCCCACGAGCCTTCCAGGGGCAGCGGCACACCGGGGGCCTTACCAGGGACAGCAGCACCCCCATGGGCCCTCTCTGTGGGTGGCAACGTCCTAGGGAGCCCCTTTTCAAGGCCGGCGGTGCCTCCAAAGACCCTCCAAGGGCAGTCGTGACCCCAGGGCCCTGCCAGTAACGGCGACGCTCCTGACCTGCCTGGGGCGGCATCGCCTGCAAGGGCACTTTCGGGAAGGTGGAGCCCCAATAGGCCTGCCAGAGGCTGTAGCACTCTCCAGGCGCCCCCAGGTCTCTCTCAGGAGCAGCGGCTCAAGGGCCCTCCCAGCGTGAGGATCCTTGGGGACCCTGCATTAGCTGTAGCGCACCCAAGACCTCTTCAGAACTGTGGAGTCCCCGTGCCCTCCCAAGGACGGCGGCGCCCTGGGGCCTCCACGGTTGGTGGGGCTCCCCGGGGGGCCCTCAGAGGCGGCGGCGTCCGAGGAGCCCCTGGCGGCCCCCTCGCAGGATCCAATAGCTTCCTTGGTTGTGGTGTCGTACATATTGCATACGTCCAGCAATCCCTTACTTAACTGTGATTGGTGGACTAAAATGTAAATATACCAAATAACAGCCAATAGGAGAACAGAGCAGTCAGTCAGCACAACACCCCAACTTATGTTTTCCTGTTCGATATTTATTCTCCTTTGCATTGTTCATGAGGAAGATGATACTGGAAATGTTGTGGGCGGTGTATTTATTTAACGTCATATCTCCCATTGTTCTAAATAGTGCAGAACCAACTGCCCCAGGGGCCCTACGGGGTCAGCATTCCCTGGAGCCCTCCCATTTGCCCTAACAGGTGCGACGCTCGCAAGGGCATTCCCAGGGGCAACAGAGCACCCAGCGGCCCTTCCACGAGCAGTGGCTTCCCCAAGGGCCCAACTTAGGGTTGCCGGCGCTCCCCGGGCCCCTCTCAGGGGCAACGGCGCCCCCAGGGGTCCCTGTCAGGGGCTGTGGTATCCTCAGGGCCTCTTCCAGAGGCTCTGGCGTCCCCAGGGCCCTCCTAGGGGCGGCGGCGCTCCCTGGGACATTCCCAAGAGCAGCGGGTCGTCTGGGGCTCTCCTTAGGGGTGGATATGCTCTCCTGGACCCTCTCAGGGGCAGCGACGCCCCAAGGGACCCATGACATGGGCTGTGACGTCCCAAGCGGCCCTATTAAGGGCAATGGCGCCCAGGGGTCCTTCCAGTGGCGTGGACGCTCCCAAGGGACCTCCCAGATGCTGAGGTGGTACTAGGAGCCCTCACAAGGGTGGCGGCGCCTTTAGGAGCCCTACCACAGGAGGCGGGTTCTCCTTAGGGGTGGCGGCGATCCCAGGGACCCTGCCAGGGGCAGTGGCGCCCCCAATGTCCCACCATTGGCCGGCGAACCTGCAAGGACCCTCCCAGGGGTGGTGATGGCCCCAAGAGCCTTCCAGGGGCGACGGCGCACCCGGGGGCCTTACCAGGGACGGCAGCACCTCCATGGGCCCTCTCTATGGGTGGCAACGTCCCTAGAGGCCCTTTTCAAGGCCGGCGGTGCCTCCAAAGACCCTCCCAAGGGCAGTCGTGACCCCAAGGGCCCTGCCAGGGGCGGCGACGCTCCCAGGAGCCCTGCCTGGGGCGGCATCGCCTGCAAGGGCACTTTCAGGGAAGGTGGAGCCCCAATAGGCCCTGCCAGAGGCTGTAGCACTCCCAAGGCCTCTTCCAGGGGCTGTGGCGCCCCCAGGTCTCTCTCAGGAGCAGCGGCGCCCTCAAGGGCCCTCCCAAAAGCGGCGGATCCCTTAGGGGCCCTACCATTAGCTGTGGCACCCCCAGGACCTCTTCCAGGAACTGTGGAGTCCCCCGTGCCCTCCCAAGGGCGGCGGCGCCCCCTGGGGCCCTCCCACGGTTGGTGGGGCTCCCAGGGGCCCTCCCAGAGGCGGCGGCGATCCCAGGGGCCCTATTAGAGGCGGCCCCTCGCAGGATCCCTTTTGCTTCCTTGGTTGTGGTGTCGTACATATTGCGTACGAACAGCAATCCCTTACTTAACTGTGATTGGTGGACTAAAATGTAAATCCACCAAATAACAGCCAATAGGAGAACAGAGCAGTCAGTCAGCATAACACCCCAACTTATGTTTTCCTGTTCGATATTTATTCTCCTTCACATTGTTCATGAGGAAGATGATACTGGAAATGTTGTGGGCGGTGTATTTATTTAACGTCATATCTCCCATTGTTCTAAATAGTGCAGAACCAACTGCCCCAGGGGCCCTACGGGGTCAGCACTCCCTGGAGCCCTCCCATTTGCCCTAACAGGTGCGGCGCTCGCAGGGGCATTCCCAGGGGCAACAGCGCACCCAGCGGCCCTTCCAGGGGCAGTGGCTTCCCCAAGGGCCCAACTTAGGGGTGCCGGCGCTCCCCGGGGCCCTCTCAGGGGCAACGGCGGCCACAGGTGTCCCTGTCAGGGGCTGTGGTATCCTCAGGGCCTATTCCAGAGGGTCTGGCGTCCGCAGGGTCCTCCTAGGCGCGGCGGCGCCCCGTGGGGCCCTCCCAAGGGCAGCAGGGCCCCTGGGGCTCTCCTTTGGGGTGGAGAAGCTCTCCTGGACCCTCTCAAGGGCAGCGACGCCCCAAGGGGCCCCTGACATGGGCTGTGACGTCTCAAGGGGCCCTATTAGGGCGATGGCGCCCCAGGAGTCTTCCAAGGGGCGTGGACGCTCCCAAGGGACCTCCCAGATGCTGAGGCGGTACTAGGAGCCCTCACAAGGGTGGCGGCGTCTTTAGGGGCCCTACCACGGGAGGCGGGTCCTCCTTAGGGGTGGCGGCAATCCCAGGGACCCTGCCAGGGGCAGTGGCCCCCCCCAGGGGCCATCCCACGGGTGGGGGCGCCCCCAAAGTCCCACCATTGGCCGGCGAACCTGCAAGGACCCTCCCAGGGGTGGTGGTGGCCCCACGAGCCTTCCAGGGGCGACGGCGCACCCGGGGGCCTTACCAGGGACGGCAGCACCCCCATGGGCCCTCTCTATGGGTGGCAACGTCCCTAGAGGCCCTTTTCAAGGCCGGCGGTGCCTCCAAAGACCCTCCCAAGGGCAGTCGTGACCCCAAGGGCCCTGCCAGGGGCGGCGACGCTCCCAGGAGCCCTGCCTGGGGCGGCATCGCCTGCAAGGGCACTTTCAGGGAAGGTGGAGCCCCAATAGGCCCTGCCAGAGGCTGTAGCACTCCCAAGGCCTCTTCCAGGGGCTGTGGCGCCCCCAGGTCTCTCTCAGGAGCAGCGGCGCCCTCAAGGGCCCTCCCAAAAGCGGCGGATCCCTTAGGGGCCCTACCATTAGCTGTGGCACCCCCAGGACCTCTTCCAGGAACTGTGGAGTCCCCCGTGCCCTCCCAAGGGCGGCGGCGCCCCCTGGGGCCCTCCCACGGTTGGTGGGGCTCCCAGGGGCCCTCCCAGAGGCGGTGGCGATCCCAGGGGCCCTATTAGAGGCGGCCCCTCACAGGATCCCTTTTGCTTCCTTAGTTGTGGTGTCGTACATATTGCGTCCGAACAGCAATCCCTTACTTAACTGTGATTGGTGGACTAAAATGTAAATCCACCAAATAACAGCCAATAGGAGAACAGAGCAGTCAGTCAGCATCACACCCCAACTTATGTTTTCCTGTTCGATATTTATTCTCCTTCACATTGTTCATGAGGAAGATGATACTGGAAATGTTGTGGGCGGTGTATTTATTTAACGTCATATCTCCCATTGTTCTAAATAGTGCAGAACCAACTGCCCCAGGGGCCATACAGGGTCAGCACTCCCTGGAGCCCTCCCATTTGCCCTAACAGGTGCGGCGCTCGCAGGGGCATTCCCAGGGGCAACAGCGCACCCAGCGGCCCTTCCAGGGGCAGTGGCTTCCCCAAGTGCCCAACTTAGGGGTGCCGGCGCTCCCCGGGGCCCTCTCAGGGGCAACGGCGGCCACAGGTGTCCCTGTCAGGAGCTGTGGTATCCTCAGGGCCTATTCCAGAGGGTCTGGCGTCTGCAGGGTCCTCCTAGGCGCGGGGGCGCCCCGTGGGGCCCTCCCAAGGGCAGCAGGGCCCCTGGGGCTCTCCTTTGGGGTGGAGAAGCTCTCCTGGACCCTCTCAAGGGCAGCGACGCCCCAAGGGGCCCCTGACATGGGCTGTGACGTCTCAAGGGGCCCTATTAGGGCGATGGCGCACCAGGAGTCTTCCAAGGGGCGTGGACGCTCCCAAGGGACCTCCCAGATGCTAAGGCGATACTAGGAGCCCTCACAAGGGTGGCGGCGTCTTTAGGGGCCCTACCACGGGAGGCGGGTCCTCCTTAGGGGTGGCGGCAATCCCAGGGACCCTGCCAGGGTGCAGTGGCCCCCCAGAACCATACCATGGGTGGGGGCGCTGAGAATCCACCATTGTGGGCAGACCTGGGGTCCTCCCAGGGTGGTGGTGGCCCCCACCTGAGCCTTCCAGGGGCGGCGTGGCGCAGGTGCCACCAGGGATGGGCACTTTGGGCCTCTGGGTGGCAGCATCCTAGAGAGACCCTTTTCAGGAGCTGGCAGTGCTCAGGCCTCAGGGCAGTCGTGACCCAAGGGCTGCCAAGTGGCGCTCCCAGGGCCTGCCTGGGGCGGCATCGCCTGCAGGGGCTTTCAGGGAAGGTGGAGCCCCAATAGGCCCTGCCAGAAGCTGTAGCACTCCCAAGGCCTCTTACAGGGGCTGTGGCGTCCCCAGGTCTCTCTCAGGAGCAGCGGCGCCCTCAAGGGCCCTCCCAAAAGCGGTGGATCCCTTAGGGGCCCTACCATTAGCTGTGGCACCCCCAGGACCTCTTCCAGGAACTGTGGAGTCCCCCGTGCCCTCCCAAGGGCGGCGGCGCCCCCTGGTGCCCTCCCACGGTTGGTGGGGCTCCCAGGGGCCTTCCCAGAGGCGGCGGCGATCCCAGGGGCCCTATTAGAGGTCGCCCCTCGCAGGATCCCTTTTGCTTCCTTGGTTGTGGTGTCGTACATATTGCGTACGAACAGCAATCCCTTACTTAACTGTGATTGGTGGACTAAAATGTAAATCCACCAAATAACAGCCAATAGGAGAACAGAGCAGTCAGTCAGCATAACACCCCAACTTATGTTTTCCTGTTCGATATTTATTCTCCTTCACATTGTTCATGAGGAAGATGATACTGGAAATGTTGTGGGCGGTGTATTTATTTAACGTCATATCTCCCATTGTTCTAAATAGTGCAGAACCAACTGACCCAGGGGCCCTACGGGGTCAGCACTCCCTGGAGCCCTCCCATTTGCCCTAACAGGTGCGGCGCTCGCAGGGGCATTCCCAGGGGCAACAGCGCACCCAGCGGCCCTTCCAGGGGCAGTGGCTTCCCCAAGGGCCCAACTTAGGGATGCCGGCGCTCCCCGGGGCCCTCTCAGGGGCAACAGCGGCCACAGGTGTCCCTGGCAGGGGCTGTGGTATCCTCAGGGCCTATTCCAGAGGGTCTGGCGTCCGCAGGGTCCTCCTAGGCGCGGCGGCGCCCCGTGGGGCCCTCCCAAGGGCAGCAGGGCCCCTGGGGCTCTCCTTTGGTGTGGAGAAGCTCTCCTGGACCCTCTCAAGGGCAGCGACGCCCCAAGGGGCCCCTGACATGGGCTGTGACGTCTCAAGGGGCCCTATTAGGGCGATGGCGCCCCAGGAGTCTTCCAAGGGGCGTGGACGCTCCCAAGGGACCTCCCAGATGCTGAGCGGTATAGGAGCCCTCACAAGGTGGCGGCGTCTTTGAGGGGCCCCTACACGGGAGGGCGATTCCTCGCTGGGGGTGGCGGCAATCCCAGGAGGACCCTGCCGGGGGCAGTGGCCCCGAACATCCCACGGGTGGGGGCACCCCTTATGTCCCACCATTGGCCGGCGGGCCTGCAGGACTTCCCTCCCAGGGTGGTGGTGGCCCCACGAGGCCTTCCAGGGCGACGGCCCACCCGGGGGCCTTACCAGGGACGGCAGCACCCCATGGGCCACCTCTCTATGGGTGGCCAACTTTTGTCCTAGAGGCCCTTTTTCAAGGCGGCGGTGCATCCAAAGACCCTCCCAAGGGCAGTCGTGACCCCAAGGGCCTGCCAGGTGGCTGACGCTCCCAAGAGCCTGCCTGGGGCGGCATCGCCTGCAAAGGGCACTTTCAGGGAAGATTGGAGCCCCAATAGGCCTACCAGAGGGCTGTGGCACTCCCAAGGCCTCTTCCAGGGGCTGTGGCGCCCCCAGGTCTCTCTCAGGAGCAGCGGCGCCCTCAAGGGCCCTCCCAAAAGCGGCGGATCCCTTAGGGGCCCTACCATTAGCTGTGGCACCCCCCAGGACCTCTTAAAGGAACTGTGGAGTCCCCCGTGCCCTCTCAAGGGCGGCGGCGCCCCCTGGGGCCCTCCCACGGTTGGTGGGGCTCCCAGGGGCCCTCCCAGAGGCGGCGGCGATCCCAGGGGCCCTATTAGAGGTGGCCCCTCGCAAGATCCCTTTTGCTTCCTTGGTTGTGGTGTCGTACATATTGCGTACGAACAGCAATCCCTTACTTAACTGTGATTGGTGGACTAAAATGTAAATCCACCAAATAACAGCCAATAGGAAAACAGAGCAGTCAGTCAGCATAACACCCCAACTTATGTTTTCCTGTTCGATATTTATTCTCCTTCACATTGTTCATGAGGAAGATGATACTGGAAATGTTGTGGGCGGTGTATTTATTTAACGTCATATCTCCCATTGTTCTAAATAGTGCAGAACCAACTGCCCCAGGGGCCCTACGGGGTCAGCACTCCCTGGAGCCCTCCCATTTGCCCTAACAGGTGCGGCGCTCGCAGGGGCATTCCCAGGGGCAACAGCGCACCCAGCGGCCCTTCCAGGGGCAGTGGCTTCCCCAAGGGCCCAACTTAGGGGTGCCGGCGCTCCCCGGGGCCCTCTCAGGGGTAACGGCGGCCACAGGTGTCCCTGGCAGGGGCTGTGGTATCCTCAGGGCCTATTCCAGAGGGTCTGGCGTCCGCAGGGTCCTCCTAGGCGCGGCGGCGCCCCGTGGGGCCCTCCCAAGGGCAGCAGGGCCCCTGGGGCTCTCCTTTGGTGTGGAGAAGCTCTCCTGGACCCTCTCAAGGGCAGCGACGCCCCAAGGGGCCCCTGACATGGGCTGTGACGTCTCAAGGGGCCCTATTAGGGCGATGGCGCCCCAGGAGTCTTCCAAGGGCATTAGACGCTCCCAAGGACCTCCCAGATGCTGAGGCGAGGTACTGAGCCCTCACAAGAGGTGGCAGCGCCTTTAGGAGCCCTACCACAGGAGGCGGGTTCTCCTTAGGGGTGGCGGCGATCCCAGGGTCCCTGCCAGGGGCAGTGGCGCCCCCAATGTCCCACCATTGGCCGGCGAACCTGCAAGGACCCTCCCAGGGGTGGTGGTGGCCCCACGAGCCTTCCAGGGGCGACGGCGCACCCGGGGGCCTTACCAGGGACGGCAGCACCCCCATGGGCCCTCTCTATGGGTGGCAACGTCCCTAGAGGCCCTTTTCAAGGCCGGCGGTGCCTCCAAAGACCCTCCCAAGGGCAGTCGTGACCCCAAGGGCCCTGCCAGGGGCGGCGACGCTCCCAGGAGCCCTGCCTGGGGCGGCATCGCCTGCAAGGGCACTTTCAGGGAAGGTGGAGCTCCAATAGGCCCTGCCAGAGGCTGTAGCACTCCCAAGGCCTCTTCCAGGGGCTGTGGCTCCCCCAGGTCTCTCTCAGGAGCAGCGGCGCCCTCAAGGGCCCTCCCAAAAGCGGCGGATCCCTTAGGGGCCCTTTTATTAGCTGTGGCACCCCCCAGGACCTCTTCCAGGAACTGTGGAGTCCCCCGTGCCCTCCCAAGGGCGGCGGCGCCCCCTGGGGCCCTCCCACGGTTGGTGGGGCTCCCAGGGGCCCTCCCAGAGGCGGCGGCGATCCCAGGGGCCCTATTAGAGGCGGCCCCTCGCAGGATCCCTTTTGCTTCCTTGGTTGTGGTGTCGTACATATTGCGTACGAACAGCAATCCCTTACTTAACTGTGATTGGTGGACTAAAATGTAAATCCACCAAATAACAGCCAATAGGAAAACAGAGCAGTCAGTCAGCACAACACCCCAACTTATGTTTTCCTGTTCGATATTTATTCTCCTTCACATTGTTCATGAGGAAGATGATACTGGAAATGTTGTGGGCGGTGTATTTATTTAACGTCATATCTCCCATTGCTCTAAATAGTGCAGAACCAACTGCCCCAAGGGCCCTACGGGGTCAACACTCCCTGGAGCCCTCCCATTTGCCCTAACAGGTGCGGCGCTCGCAGGGGCATTCCCAGGGGCAACAGCGCACCCAGCGGCCCTTCCAGGGGCAGTGGCTTCCCCAAGGGCCCAACTTAGGGGTGCCGGCGCTCCCCGGTGCCCTCTCAGGGGCAACGGCGGCCACAGGTGTCCCTGTCAGGAGCTGAGGTATCCTCAGGGCCTATTCCAGAGGGTCTGGCGTCCGCAGGGTCCTCCTAGGCGCGGCGGCGCCCCGTGGGGCCCTCCCAAGGGCAGCAGGGCCCCTGGGGCTCTCCTTTGGGGTGGAGAAGCTCTCCTGGACCCTCTCAAGGGCAGCGACGCCCCAAGGGGCCCCTGACATGGGATGTGACGTCTCAAGGGGCCCTATTAGGGCGATGGCGCCCCAGGAGTCTTCCAAGGGGCGTGGACGCTCCCAAGGGACCTCCCAGATGCTGAGGCGGTACTAGGAGCCCTCACAAGGGTGACGGCGTCTTTAGGGGCCCTACCACGGGAGGCGGGTCCTCCTTAGGGGTGGCGGAAATCCCAGGGACCCTGCCAGGGGCAGTGGCCCCCCCCAGGGGCCATCCCACGGGTGGGGGCGCCCCCAAAGTCCCACCATTGGCCGGCGAACCTGCAAGGACCCTCCCAGGGGTGGTGATGGCCCCACGAGCCTTCCAGGAGCGAAGGCGCACCCGGGGGCCTTACCAGGGACGGCAGCACCCCCATGGGCCCTCTCTATGGGTGGCAACGTCCCTAGAGGCCCTTTTCAAGGCCGGCGGTGCCTCCAAAGACCCTCCCAAGGGCAGTCGTGACCCCAAGGGCCCTGCCAGGGGCGGCGACGCTCCCAGGAGCCCTGCCTGGGGCGGCATCGCCTGCAAGGGCACTTTCAGGGAAGGTGGAGCCCCAATAGGCCCTGCCAGAGGCTGTAGCACTCCTAAGGCCTCTTTCAGGGGCTGTGGCGCCCCCAGGTCTCTCTCAGGAGCAGCGGCGCCCTCAAGGGCCCTCCCAAAAGCGGCGGATCCCTTAGGGGCCCTACCATTAGCTGTGGCACCCCCACGACGTCTTCCAGGAACTGTGGAGTCCCCCGTGCCCTCCCAAGGGCGGCGGCGCCCCCTGGGGCCCTCCCACGGTTGGTGGGGCTCCCAGGGGCCCTCCCAGAGGCGGCGGCAATCCCAGGGGCCTTATTAGAGGCGGCCCATCGCAGGATCCCTTTTGCTTCCTTGGTTGTGGTGTCGTACATATTGCGTATGAACAGCAATCCCTTACTTAACTGTGATTGGTGGACTAAAATGTAAATCCACCAAATAACAGCCAATAGGAGAACAGAGCAGTCAGTCAGCATAACACCCCAACTTATGTTTTCCTGTTCGATATTTATTCTCCTTCACATTGTTCATGAGGAAGATGATACTGGAAATGTTGTGGGCGGTGTATTTATTTAACGTCATATCTCCCATTGTTCTAAATAGTGCAGAACCAACTGCCCCAGGGGCCCTACGGGGTCAGCGTTCCCTGGAGCCCTCCCATTTGCCCTAACAGGTGCGACGCTCGCAAGGGCATTCCCAGGGGCAACAGAGCACCCAGCGGCCCTTCCACGGGCAGTGGCTTCCCCAAGGGCCCAACTTAGGGTTGCCGGCGCTCCCCGGGCCCCTCTCAGGGGCAACGGCGCCCCCAGGGGTCCCTGTCAGGGGCTGTGGTATCCTCAGGGCCTCTTCCAGAGGCTCTGGCGTCCCCAGGGCCCTCCTAGGGGCGGCGGCGCTCCCTGGGACATTCCCAAGAGCAGCGGGTCGTCTGGGGCTCTCCTTAGGGGTGGATATGCTCTCCTGGACCCTCTCAGGGGCAGCGACGCCCCAAGGGACCCATGACATGGGCTGTGACGTCCCAAGCGGCCCTATTAAGGGCAATGGCGCCCAGGGGTCCTTCCAGGGGCGTGGACGCTCCCAAGGGACCTCCCAGATGCTGAGGTGGTACTAGGAGCCCTCACAAGGGTGGCGGCGTCTTTAGGGGCCCTACCACAGGGAGCGGGTTCTCCTTAGGGGTGGCGGCGTCCCAGGGACCCTGCCGGGGCAGTGGCGCCCCCATGTCCCACCATTGGCCGGCGAACCTGCAAGGACCCTCCCAGGGGTGGTGGTGGCCCCACGAGCCTTCCAGGGGCGACGGCGCACCCGGGGGCCTTACCAGGGACGGCAGCACCCCCATGGGCCCTCTCTATGGGTGGCAACGTCCCTAGAGGCCCTTTTCAAGGCCGGCGGTGCCTCCAAAGACCCTCCCAAGGGCAGTCGTGACCCCAAGGGCCCTGCCATGGCGGCGACGCTCCCAGGAGCCCTGCCTGGGGCGGCATCGCCTGCAAGGGCACTTTCAGGGAAGGTGGAGCCCCAATAGGCCCTGCCAGAGGCTGTAGCACTCCCAAGGCCTCTTCCAGGGGCTGTGGCGCCCCCAGGTCTCTCTCAGGAGCAGCGGCGCCCTCAAGGGCCCTCCCAAAAGCGGCGGATCCCTTAGGGGCCCTACCATTAGCTGTGGCACCCCCCAGGACCTCTTCCACGAACTGTGGAGTCCCCCGTGCCCTCCCAAGGGCGGCGGCGCCCCCTGGGGCCCTCCCACGGTTGGTGGGGCTCCCAGGGGCCCTCCCAGAGGCGGCGGCGATCCCAGGGGCCCTATTAGAGGCGGCCCCTCGCAGGATCCCTTTTGCTTCCTTGGTTGTGGTGTCGTACATATTGCGTACGAACAGCAATCCCTTACTTAACTGTGATTGGTGGACTAAAATGTAAATCCACCAAATAACAGCCAATAGGAAAACAGAGCAGTCAGTCAGCACAACACCCCAACTTATGTTTTCCTGTTCGATATTTATTCTCCTTCACATTGTTCATGAGGAAGATGATACTGGAAATGTTGTGGGCGGTGTCTTTATTTAACGTCATATCTCCCATTGCTCTAAATAGTGCAGAACCAACTGCCCCAAGGGCCCTACGGTGTCAACACTCCCTGGAGCCCTCCCATTTGCCCTAACAGGTGCGGCGCTCGCAGGGGCATTCCCAGGGGCAACAGCGCACCCAGCGGCCCTTCCAGGGGCAGTGGCTTCCCCAAGGGCCCAACTTAGGGGTGCCGGCGCTCCCCGGGGCCCTCTCAGGGGCAACGGCGGCCACAGGTGTCCCTGTCAGGGGCTGTGGTATCCTCAGGGCCTATTCCAGAGGGTCTGGCGTCCGCAGGGTCCTCCTAGGCGCGGCGGCGCCCCGTGGGGCCCTCCCAAGGGCAGCAGGGCCCCTGGGGCTCTCCTTTGGGGTGGAGAAGCTCTCCTGGACCCTCTCAAGGGCAGCGACGCCCCAAGGGGCCCCTGACATGGGCTGTGACGTCTCAAGGGGCCCTATTAGGGCGATGGCGCCCCAGGAGTCTTCCAAGGGGCGTGGACGCTCCCAAGGGACCTCCCAGATGCTGAGGCGGTACTAGGAGCCCTCAAAGGGTGGCGGCGTCTTTAGGGGCCCTACCACGGGAGGCGGGTCCTCCTTAGGGGTGGCGGCAATCCCAGGGACCCTGCCAGGGGCAGTGGCCCCCCCCAGGGGCCATCCCACGGGTGGGGGCGCCCCCAAAGTCCCACCATTGGCCGGCGAACCTGCAAGGACCCTCCCAGGGGTGGTGGTGGCCCCACGAGCCTTCCAGGGGCGACGGCGCACCCGGGGGCCTTACCAGGGACGGCAGCACCCCCATGGGCCCTCTCTATGGGTGGCAACGTCCCTAGAGGCCCTTTTCAAGGCCGGCGGTGCCTCCAAAGGCCCTCCCAAGGGCAGTCGTGACCCCAAGGGCCCTGCCAGGGGCGGCGACGCTCCCAGGAGCCCTGCCTGGGGCGGCATCGCCTGCAAGGGCACTTTCAGGGAAGGTGGAGCCCCTATAGGCCCTGCCAGAGGCTGTAGCACTCCCAAGGCCTCTTCCAGGGGCTGTGGCGCCCCCAGGTCTCTCTCAGGAGCAGCGGCGCCCTCAAGGGCCCTCCCAAAAGCGGCGGATCCCTAAGGGGCCCTACCATTAGCTGTGGCACCCCCAGGACCTCTTCTAGAAACTGTGGAGTCCCCCGTGCCCTCCCAAGGGCGGCGGCGCCCCCTGGGGCCCTCCCACGGTTGGTGGGGCTCCCAGGGGCCCTCCCAGAGGCGGCGGCGTTCCCAGGGGCCCTATTAGAGGCGGCCCCTCGCAGGATCCCTTTTGCTTCCTTGGTTGTGGTGTCGTACATATTGCGTACGAACAGCAATCCCTTACTTAACTGTGATTGGTGGACTAAAATGTAAATCCACCAAATAACAGCCAATAGGAGAACAGAGCAGTCAGTCAGCATAACACCCCAACTTATGTTTTCCTGTTCGATATTTATTCTCCTTCACATTGTTCATGAGGAAGATGATACTGGAAATGTTGTGGGCGGTGTATTTATTTAACGTCATATCTCCCATTGTTCTAAATAGTGCAGAACCAACTGCCCCAGGGGCCCTACGGGGTCAGCGTTCCCTGGAGCCCTCCCATTTGCCCTAACAGGTGCGACGCTCGCAAGGGCATTCCCAGGGGCAACAGAGCACCCAGCGGCCCTTCCACGGGCAGTGGCTTCCCCAAGGGCCCAACTTAGGGTTGCCGGCGCTCCCCGGGCCCCTCTCAGGGGCAACGGCGCCCCCAGGGGTCCCTGTCAGGGGCTGTGGTATCCTCAGGGCCTCTTCCAGAGGCTCTGGCGTCCCCAGGGCCCTCCTATGGGCGGCGGCGCTCCCTGGGACATTCCCAAGAGCAGCAGGTCGTCTGGGGCTCTCCTTAGGGGTGGATATGCTCTCCTCGACTCTCTCAGGGGCAGTGACGCCCCAAGGGACCCATGACATGGGCTGTGACGTCCCAAGCGGCCCTATTAAGGGCAATGGCGCCCAGGGGTCCTTCCAGGGGGATGGACGCTCCCAAGGGACCTCCCAGATGCTGAGGTGGTACTAGGAGCCCTCACAAGGGTGGCGGCGCCTTTAGGAGCCCTACCACAGGAGGCGGGTTCTCCTTAGGGGTGGCGGCGATCCCAGGGTCCCTGCCAGGGGCAGTGGCGCCCCCAATGTCCCACCATTGGCCGGCGAACCTGCAAGGACCCTCCCAGGGGTGGTGGTGGCCCCACGAGCCTTCCAGGGGCGACGGCGCACCCGGGGGCCTTACCAGGGACGGCAGCACCCCCATGGGCCCTCTCTATGGGTGGCAACGTCCCTAGAGGCCCTTTTCAAGGCCGGCGGTGCCTCCAAAGACCCTCCCAAGGGCAGTCGTGACCCCAAGGGCCCTGCCAGGGGCGGCGACGCTCCCAGGAGCCCTGCCTGGGGCGGCATCGCCTGCAAGGGCACTTTCAGGGAAGGTGGAGCTCCAATAGGCCCTGCCAGAGGCTGTAGCACTCCCAAGGCCTCTTCCAGGGGCTGTGGCGCCCCCAGGTCTCTCTCAGGAGCAGCGGCGCCCTCAAGGGCCCTCCCAAAAGCGGCGGATCCCTTAGGGGCCCTACCATTAGCTGTGGCACCCCCAGGACCTCTTCCAGGAACTGTGGAGTCCCCCGTGCCCTCCCAAGGGCGGCGGCGCCCCCTGGGGCCCTCCCACGGTTGGTGGGGCTCCCAGGGGCCCTCCCAGAGGCGGCGGCGATCCCAGGGGCCCTATTAGAGGCGGCCCCTCGCAGGATCCCTTTTGCTTCCTTGGTTGTGGTGTCGTACATATTGCGTACGAACAGCAATCCCTTACTTAACTGTGATTGGTGGACTAAAATGTAAATCCACCAAATAACAGCCAATAGGAGAACAGAGCAGTCAGTCAGCATAACACCCCAACTTATGTTTTCCTGTTCGATATTTATTCTCCTTCACATTGTTCATGAGGAAGATGATACTGGAAATGTTGTGGGCGGTGTATTTATTTAACGTCATATCTCCCATTGTTCTAAATAGTGCAGAACCAACTGCCCCAGGGGCCCTACGGGGTCAGCACTCCCTGGAGCCCTCCCATTTGCCCTAACAGGTGCGGCGCTCGCAGGGGCATTCCCAGGGGCAACAGCGCACCCAGCGGCCCTTCCAGGGGCAGTGGCTTCCCCAAGGGCCCAACTTAGGGGTGCCGGCGCTCCCCGGGGCCCTCTCAGGGGCAACGGCGGCCACAGGTGTCCCTGTCAGGGGCTGTGGTATCCTCAGGGCCTATTCCAGAGGGTCTGGCGTCCGCAGGGTCCTCCTAGGCGCGGCGGCGCCCCGTGGGGCCCTCCCAAGGGCAGCAGGGCCCCTGGGGCTCTCCTTTGGGGTGGAGAAGCTCTCCTGGACCCTCTCAAGGGCAGCGACGCCCCAAGGGGCCCCTGACATGGGCTGTGACGTCTCAAGGGGCCCTATTAGGGCGATGGCGCCCCAGGAGTCTTCCAAGGGGCGTGGACGCTCCCAAGGGACCTCCCAGATGCTGAGGCGGTACTAGGAGCCCTCACAAGGGTGGCGGCGTCTTTAGGAGCCCTACCACGGGAGGCGGGTCCTCCTTAGGGGTGGCGGCAATCCCAGGGACCCTGCCAGGGGCAGTGGCCCCCCCCAGGGGCCATCCCACGGGTGGGGGCGCCCCCAAAGTCCCACCATTGGCCGGCGAACCTGCAAGGACCCTCCCAGGGGTGGTGGTGGCCCCACGAGCCTTCCAGGGGCGACTGCGCACCCAGGGGCCTTACCAGGGACGGCAGCACCCCCATGGGGCCTCTCTATGGGTGGTAACGTCTCTAGAGGCCCTTTTCAAGACCAGCGATGCCTCCAAAGACCCTCCCAAGGGCAGTTGTGACCCCAAGGGCCCTGCCAGGGGCGGCGACGCTCCCAGGAGCCCTGCTAGGGCGGCATCGCCCGCAGGGTCACTTTCGGGGTCGGTTGAGCCCCAAGGGGCCCTGCCTGGGGCTGTAGCACTCCAAGGGCCTCTTCCAGGGGCTGTCGCGCCCCCAGGGGCCCTGCCAGGGGCTGTAGCACTCCCAGGGCCTCTTCCAGGGGCTGTCGCACCCCCAGGGCATTCTCAGGAGCCGTGGCGCCCTCAAGGGCATTCCTAAAACCGGCGGATCCCTTCGGGGCCCTACCAGGAGCTGTGACACCCCCAGGACCTCTTCCAGGGGCTGTGGAGCCCCGAGGGGCCCTCCCATGGTTGGCGGGGCTCCCAGAAGCCCTCCCAGAGGCGGCAGCGATCCCAGGGGCCCTATTAGAGGCGGCCCCTCGCAGGATCCCTTTTGCTTCCTTGGTTGTGGTGTCGTACATATTGCATACTACCGGCAATCCCATACTTAACTCTGATTGGTGGACTAAAATGTAAATCCACCAAATAACAGCCAATAGGAGAACAGAGCAGTCAGTCAGCACAACACCCCAACTTATGTTTTCCTGTTCGATATTTATTCTCCTTCACATTGTTCATGAGGAAGATGATACTGGAAATGTTGTGGGCGGTGTATTTATTTAACGTCATATCTCCCATTGTTCTAAATAGTGCAGAACCAACTGCCCCAGGGGCCCTACGGGGTCAGCGTTCCCTGGAGCCCTCCCATTTGCCCTAACAGGTGCGGCGCTCGCAAGGGCATTCCCAGGGGCAACAGCGCACCCAGCGGCCCTTCCAGGGGCAGTGGCTTCCCCAAGGGCCCAACTTAGGGGTGCCGCCGCTCCCCGGGGCCCTCTCAGGGGCAACGGCGGCCACAGGTGTCCCTGTCAGGGGCTGTGGTATCCTTAGGGCCTCTTCCAGAGGCTCTGGCGTCCCCAGGGCCCCCCTAGGGGCGGCAGCGTCCCCTGGGACCCTCCCAAGGGCAGCGGGGCCCCTGGGGCTCTCCTTAGGGGTGGAGACGCTTTCCTGGACCCTCTCAGGGGCAGCGCTTCCTAGGGTCCTCCCATTTTCCCTACCAGGTGCGTCGCTCCCAGTGGCATTTCCAGGATTGACGGCGCACCTAGTGGCCCTTCCACGGGCAGCAGCACCCCCAGAGGCCCAATGGTGGCGAGACTCCCAGGGGGATTCCCAGGGGCGACAGTACACCCGGTGGCCCTCACAAGGGCAGCGGCGTTCCCTGTAGCCCAACTAAGGGGTGGCGGCGCTCCCCGGGGCCCTGCCAGGGGATGTGGCGCCCCCAGAAGCCATCCCAGGGACCCTCCCAGATGCTGAGGCGTTACTCGGGCTCCTCCCAAGGAAAGCGGCGCCCTCAGAGGCCCTCAGAGGTTTGCGGGGACTCCAGCGCCTGCCAGGGTCAGTGGCGCCCCAGGGTGCCATTCCAAGAACGGCGGCGCCCCCAGGGGCCATCCCACGGGTGGTGGTGCCCCCAACAGCCCACCCAAGGGTGGTGTTGCCCCCAGAGGCCCTCCCAGGTGTGGTGGCTCTTCCAGGGGCCTCACAGGGGCGACGGCGCAACTAGGGGCCCTACCATGGGCGGCAGCACCTCCAAGGGCCCTCTCTATGGGTGGTAACGTCTCTAGGGGCCCTCTCAATGGCGGCGGCTCTCCTAAGAAGGGCCTCCCAGGGGCAACGGTACACGCAATAGCTCCTTCAATGGACTGCAGCACCCTAGGGGTCGTCCCTAGGTGTTGTAGTTAACCTAAGGGCCTTTCCATGGTCGGCTGCGCCCCCAAAGACCTTCCCAGGGGAAGTGGCACCCCCAGACGCCTTTCTATGGCTGACGTTGTCCCTCCCAAGGGCGGAGACGCTTTCAGGGTCCCTCCCAGGCGCTGGGGCTCGGCCAGGGGCCCATCCAAGGGCTGTGGCACCGCCAGGGGCTCTCCCTGTTGCGCAGTCGCCACTAGGGGCCCTCACATGGGCAACGGTGCATCTAAGGGTCCCTCCCAACGGCGGTGGCGTCTCCAGGGGCCTTCCTTATGGGTAGCGGTGACCCCAACGTCTGTGCTCAGGGCGGTTGCACCCCCAGGGGAAAACCCACGGACGGTGGCGGCACCAGCGGCCCTTGTAGGGGCAGCGCCGCCTCCAGGGGACCTCCCAGTGGTGGCAGGGATCCCAGGGACCATCCTAGGGGTCGCGGTGCCCCCAGAGGCCCACCCACTTGCGGCGGCGCCTCCATGGGCCCTCCCTGGGCCGTCGGTGCCCCCAAGAGCTCTCCCAGGAGCGATGGTTTCTCCAGTGGCCCTCCTAGGACGACGGTGCACCCAGGGGCTCTCGCAGGGGCTGCAGCACCTCCGGGGGCCCTCCCTAGGGGTGGTAGTAGCCCTAGAAAACCTCACAGGGGCTGTGGCGACCCAAGAGGCCCTGCCAGGGGCGACGGTGCTTCCATGGGCCTTCTCAAGGGCTTTGGCACCTTCAGGGGCCCTCCCAGAAGCGGCGGTGCCGCCAGGGGTTCTCCGAGGGGTGGTCGCACCCCCAGGGACCTTCACGGGAACGACAACGCTACCAGTGGCTCTCCCAGCAGTGGCATCCCCCTCAGGGGCCCTCTCAAGATCTGCGGCGACCCCAGGGCCCCTCCCAAGGGCGGTAGCGCCCCAAGGGGGCTCCGCCACCGTCGGCGGTGCCCCCAGGGGCTCTCCCAGGGGTGGTGGTTCCCCCAGGGATCCTCGTAGTGGCGGTGGCTCCCCCATGGACCATTCGCAGGGCGGTAGCGCCCCAAGGGTATCTCCCAGTGGTGGCGGCGGCGCCCGCAGGGGTCTTCTCATGAGGGTGGCGTCCCCAAGATGCCCTCCCAGGGGTTGTGGTGCCTTCAAGGACACTCCCAGTGATGATAGTGCCTCGAGAGTCCCTTCTAGGCACGGTAGTGCCCCCAGGGACCTTCCCAGGGTCCGTAACGTCCCCAGGGAATATCCCAGGGACCCTCCCAGGGTCGGTAACGTCCACAGGGAATATCCCAGGGACCCTCACAGGGTTGGCAGCCTCCTCAGGGACTCTCCCAGCAGTTGCAGCACCGCCCAGGGGCCCTTCCAGGGGTGGTGGAGCCCCCAGGAACTCGCCCAAAGCCGATGGGGCCCCCAGGGACCCTCTCAGGGGCGGCTAGGCCCCCAGAATCCCTCCCACAGGCGATGGCGCCTCCAGAGACCCTCCCAGTGACCCTCTCAGGTGCGGCGGGGTCCCGAGAGACCCCCTCATAATCGACGGCCCCCCCAGGGACTTTCCCAGGGAAGGCGGCGACCCCAAGGAACCTCCCAGGGGCTGTGACGCCCCTCTCAAGGGCTTCAGCTACTCCAGGGACCCTTCCATGGAGGTTGGTACACCCAGGGACCTTTCCAGCTGCGGCAGCGCCCCCAAGGGCCCTCCCAATGATGCTGGCGCCTTTGGGGACCTTCCCGGCGGCATTGGTACCACCAGCAACGGTAGCGCATCCAGGTGCTCTCCCAGCGGTAGCGGCGCACCCAGGAGCCATCTCAGGGGCTGCGGCACTCCCAGGGGGCCTCGTTGCGGCGATGGTGCCCGCAGGGACCCTTCCAGAAGCGGCGACGACCCCAGGGATCCTCCCAGGAGCGACGGCACCCCCAGAGACCCACCTGGGAGGGCCCCTAGGGGTGATGCGGCCGCTGCGAGGGCTCCTAGGGGCACCGTCGCCCCTGAGGGCACCGTCGCCCCTGAGGGCACCGTCGCCCCTGGGAGCCCCCCCGTCACCCATGGGATGCCCCCTGTGGGCGGCGCCGTCCCTGGGGGCGCCATAGCCCCTGTGAGGGTCTCTGGGAGCGAAGAACCTGTAGGGCCACTGGATTCAGTAGTTTTTTGCTCTATTTAGAACTCTGTGAAATCTAAGTACACCGCTCATCACATTTCCGGTATCATCGCATCCTGAGAAAGGTAACGGAGAATAATATCCAACAGGAAAACATAAGTTGTGGCATTGCGATGACTGGCTACTCTCTTCTCCTACTGGCTGTAATTTGGTGGGTTAAAATAATAGTCCACCAATCAGTTTAGTTTGGGACTGCCCTGGGTGGGTCCCTGGGGTCGCCGCTTTTATGAGGGTCCCTGGAAGGATCCCTGGGGGTGCCGCCGCCCCTGGAAAGGTCACTGGTGGCGCCTCCACCCCTGGGGGGGTCACTGGTGGCACCGCCGCCCCTGGGAGGTTTCCCAGGGGTACCGCCATCCCTGAGAGAGTCCCAGGGGGCGCCGCCACCCCTGGAAAGGTCACTTGTGGCGCCTCCGCCCCTGAAGGGGTCACTGGTGGCACCGCCGCCCCTGGGAGGGTCGCTGGGAGCGCCACCAACCCTGGGAGGGTCCCTGGGAGCGCCACGAACCCTGGAAGGGTCCCTGGAGGTGCCGCGTGTGAGGTGGAGGCGTGCAAGGGAGGAGTGTGAGGAGGGAGGTATGTGAGAGGAGGCGTGCCAGGGGGGCGTGTGAGAGTGAGAGGGAGGCGTGTGAAGGAACCGTGAGTGATGGAACAGGAAGAACACAAGACCGTATATAAACGTGACCAACCACGCCCTCACCTCACAAATACCTCAGTCCTCCCTGCACTTTTTTTTTATTTTTTTACATTTTCTTTTTTTTTACTTCCTATTTCTTTCACGGTTCCTCTTCATTCTTTTTTAGTGACTATATTTTTATCTATTATTCTTATCATCATTATTCAACTTCTTCTAAACTTTATATTGTCTTTTTAATTTGTTTCTTCTTTTGTTTATCTGTTATTTTTCTAGTCTAATTTATTACTTGTAATTTTTTAAGTACGTTCAATATTTATCTCTGAAACTAACCTGAACATTAAAACAAACAAACAAATAACTACATCTCTCTCTCTCTCTCTCTCTCTCTCTCTCTCTCAAAGAGTGATTTCGTGACTGTTCGTGTGGGCCGATATACACGTTCATACACACGGACGTAGACTTACACACAAATATACACATATATACACATACGCACAGAGATACGATTATTAAAATGCACAAACACACACACACACACACACACACACACACACACACACACACACACACACACACACACACACACACACACACACACACACACACACACACACACACACACACACACACACACACACACACACACACACACACTACATCCTTGACCACCGAAGGGTCAAGACGTACCTGGCGCTCCTCTCGGAGCAGCCAGGTCAACTGTTATGTTGGCCCATACCAACTCCCTCCCCTGAACCCTCCTCCCCACCGGAATATCAACAAGTTCACGCCAGAAGTTACTATTTCATTTAGGAAAGAAATGGAACCAGTGTTAAACAGAGGTGAACAGTGGTGAACAGTGCTTAAGTCAGTGAGAACAACTCAACAGTAACAGTGGTACCCAAGTTGACCTTTCACACAGTGAGGTCCCAGGTACCCAGTGATAACGGCCCGTGAGACCCAACTACCAGCGATGTGTTAATCCGTCTACGATAGGAAGGCCTGGAACCACACCTCACTCATATAACACCATCTGTGAGGGAATTACTACACCATGTGAGGCCCCTCATAACACCATATGTGAAGGAGTTACTACACCACGTGAGGCCCCTCATAACACCATCTGTGAGGGAATTACTACACCACGTGAGGCCCCTCATAACACCATCTGTGAGGGAATTACTACACCACGTGAGGCCCCTCATAACACCATCTGTGAGGGAATTACTACACCACGTGAGGCCCCTCATAACACCATCTGTGAGGGAATTACTACACCACGTGAGGCCCCTCATAACACCATCTGTGAGGGAATTGCTACACCACGTGGGGCCCCTCATAACACCATCTGTGAGGGAATTACTACACCACGTGAGGCCCCTCATAACACCATCTGTGAGGGATTAACACCACTACACCACGTGAGGCCCTCATAACACCATCTGTGAGGGAATTACTACACCACGTGAGGCCCCTCATAACACCATCTGTGAGGGAACTACTACACCACGTGAGGTCCCTCCTAACACCATCTGGGAGGGAGTTACTACACTACGTTTTTGCTGTTCAACACCTACATTAATCTGTATGTTCACTGTATGTTCCTTTACCTTTCTCTAATGAAGGCTTTTGTTAAACCACCAATGTATGTAATAAGTCATTTATGCCCAATGTATATTTTCAGCCTTCGGGCTGCAGAACTTTTTCAATAAACCGTTAATTATTATTATTATTATTATTATTACACACACACACACACATCACTTTCCCCCACACAAAACACACAATGTAGCCCGGCAAATAACGCACATATCATTACATAACATTACGCTTTCATGCTGAGTACAGGAGGCACGGAGGTCACGGAGGCCACGGAATTAGTACCGTCAGGAGGCCACGGAATTGTCCGGTCACGGGGCCACCGAGTTATCCGGTCAAGAGAACGGATATCCGGCCATCAGGAACGGATTAGGCAACGGTGTGGGAGCGAATGATGAGGAGAGGGTGTGGGAGGGGGAGTGGGAGGGAGGAGGAGGTGGGAGGGAAGGGGAGGAGGAAGGGAGTTGGAAGGGAGGGAGGGAGGGAGTGGGAGGGAGGGAGGGGAGGGAGGGAGGTGGGAAGGAGGGAGGGAGTGGGAAGGAGGGGAGGGAGAGGGAGTGGGAGGGAGGGAGTGGGAGGGATGGGGAGGAGGAGGGGAGTGGGAGAGGGAAGGGGAGGAGGAAGGGGAAAGAGGGAAGGGGAGAGAGGTTGGGGAGGCTAGTGTTGCGATAATGCCTCGGCCTCTCCCTTCCTATCTTCTCCCTCCTTATCTCCCCCTCTCCCTCACCCCTACCATGCTCCTTTCTCCCTCTCCTACCCCCTCCCACCTCCTCAGTTGCTCCCCCCCTTCACCATTCACCCCCCTCATCCTCACCCTCCCTCCCCCCTTGTCACGTTCCTTGTTGCTGTGACCTGAGGTTATAGCACAGAAAGGGAGGGGAGGGAGGGGGAGGGGAGGGAGGGGGGGAGGGAGGGAGGTTACACCCAACACTTACCTCCAAGAGTCTCCCCAGCAGACAGTGTTGAAATAACTAAATTGTGGACACACACACACACACACACACACTGTGACACCACCCCACACCACACGGTGTCCCCATGACCACGTGAGGTCCTTCAAATCAACACCTACAGACGAGTTACTGAACCATGAGGCCTATGTGACCTCACACAGCATGGCAAGAGACCAGCCCGGACCATCAACTGTAAACTATAATAATTTGTATGTTCAATTCATGTTCCTTCTCCTTTCAGTAGTGAAAGCTTTTGTTAAGCGACCCACCCACCCCATGTCTTTGTATGTAATAAGTTATTTTTTTCTAATGTATATTTTCAGCCTTCGGGCTGCAGAACTTTTTCAATAAACCGTTAATTATTATTATTATTATTATTATTATTATTATTATTATTATTATTATTATTATTACACACACACACACACACACACACACACACACACACACACACACACACACACTGTGACACCGTTCTTCGTCTTGCTTTTCATCTTGAATATTAGTTTTAGTATTATGAATTTCCTTGATGTATGTATGTATGTATGTATGTATGTATGTATGTATGTATGTATTGCTAGTCAGTAGTCAATTCTACATAAAAAAATCTCTATCTATCACTCTAAACTTACACACCTGATTAATTATCTATCAATCAACTCCTACACACCTGGGCATCTATCTATCACACATACCTACATACCTTAGGAACTATTAATTAATCCTAAATACCTATACCTTGTAAAGCTCGTATGTCTCTAAGTTACAACACCTTCTAAAAGCCAACATCCTAAACAGCCAGCACCTTGAAGTACCTGTCTCTAGATATACACAGGCACAGTATTCCTCAGACCTCACCTGGATCAGTTACGGGAGAAACCCTCACACATTCTGAAATTCCTCTTCTCACTTATTGGCCCCATGGAAACTTAAGACGTGACCGTATCTCCGTTATCTCCCTCACTTCTCTACCTACCTCCCTCTCTACCTACCTCCCTTCCCTACCCACACACACCCAATCATCACACTAACCGCGGCCTCAGGAAACTATCGCCTCTAACTATAAACCTGGAGTAAAAAAAAATAAAAAATAGAAGCAGAACAACAATTACGCTGGCAATCATTTGGGTTATTTTAGCGAGATATAAATTCTGATAGGGTTCACCTCCTTTGATCTTAAGAGCGGAACGTTTTTGGTGTGTTTATTGTTTGGAAATCTTTGGAGGCTTGTTGGGAGATTGTTATGACGATCAGGGGTGGGGGGGGGAGGGGTGTGGTTACCGACGGGTGTGGGTGATTTGTGTGGTGGTGGGGAGGTGGAGGGTTGGAGAAAGGGGGAGGGTAAGGGGAGGGGGGTGATAAACGGATCAGAGAAGAGAGTAAGTTGGGGAAAGTAATTGGAGTGGGTTAGAGAGGGGATGAGAGGTGTTGCGAAGGAAGGAGATGGGAGGAAAGGAAGGAAGGAAGGAAGTAAAAGGGAAAGGAGAAGGAGAGGATGAATAGGTAAGAAAAGACAGAATAGGAGGAAGAGTTTTACAGGATGTCTCAGAAAAATTTTTGAAAACTTCGTGAGGACAATGTTACGAAAATATTTAACCAAGTGTGTGTACATTTTGCTAAGACACACTCCACGTATTACACAAATCATCTGGAAGAACACCCCCTCCCTCCCATCCCATTACCTCCAGGGCTCATAATATCCTCATCCTAGATACACCCTACTCCTCTATCCTCCATCTGTCCAATCCTTCAATTCCCTCAACTAGGGAGCTTTCTACTGTCTAACCCTGTCTCTCTAGTACTCAGGGGTACCATAGGGATCAGGTAGAATAAATACTCCTCTGTTTTCGTTTAGTTCCATCCTAATTCCATCCTTGAGTTTTATTTCTCCTTTCCCTCGTTTAGGATATCACCTTCTCACCAATCCTTCATTTACGTAGAATACTCCTTTCCTATCCATCCTCCATCCTCCACTATTCCCTCATTTCTCAAGTCAAGGATTCTATCAGCCATCCTTAATTATCCTTCACCTCCTTCATTCTAATTCATTGCAGTTCATCCTTATCTTCTGCTATCTTTCATCTCCCTCTTCTAGGACCCTCAGAATCCATACCCCATTCATCCTCCATCTATCCTTCATCTATCCTTCATCCATCATCCATCTATCCTCTATCTAGCCTTCATCCATCTATCCTCTATCTAGCCTTCATCCATTCTCCATTAATCCCCCCACACTCATTCTCCACCTATCCTCCACCTATCCTGAACAGCACGATCACGCCGAGTCACTCATCCTCCTCTTGCCTCATCCTCCTCTCATCCTGATTCGTATCTTCACCTAATCGTTAATAACTATTCTTGTTCCTGATAATATATTCTATACTTTCACTCTGGATGTAAAGATTTAATATTCTTAATTTATTTCTCCTGATTTATGCCATTATTATCTTCTTAATGATAACTTCGGCATTAAATTTGGATATATTTAGATTTATAACATCAATGAAAATATATTTATTTCTCCTATAGTTATCTTGCCTTTTGAGGTATGTGTATGTATAATATTTCAATTTATTCAGTATACACTTTTTTATAGGTATTAGGTACTGTAATTTCATACTTTTTTATACTTTTTTTGTAAGTAGTTAATTTTTTTTTCAAGTGAAGTTAAAGGATTTTTTTTCTCTATTTTTAACTTTGTATTTTTCATTTTTGTTTATTTATGTAATTTATTTTATGGTAATCTATTTCATCATCAGTTCCTATAGCAGAGAGAGTCTTTTATAATCATTTTCTTTATCAACTTAATGACAGACAGACAGACAGACAGATAGACATACTGTGAAGGACATCAATAAATCTATCTACAGTATGAGGTTATTCAAGCATTAACACTGTCTTTAACCCGAGTCAACACTGTCTTTAACCTAGGTCGACACTGTCTTTAACCTAGGTCGACACTGTCTTTAACCTAAGTCGACACTGTCTTTAACCTAAGTACACTGTCTTTTAGTCGACACTGTCTTTAACCTAGGTCGACACTGTCTTTAACCTAGGTCGACACTGTCTTTAACCTAAGTCGACACTGTCTTTAACCTAGGTCGACACTGTCTTTAACCTAAGTCGACACTGTCTTTAACCTAGGTCGACACTGTCTTTAACCTAGGTCGACACTGTCTTTAACCTAGGTCGACACTGTCTTCAGTTTGTTTTACGTTCGACATCAAAACAGTGAACAGCGAGTCTTGTTATTTGTGTCCCTCTGAGACACATGACGAGCGAGTGGGTGAGAGGCTTGGAGAGGGAGGGAGAGGTAGGAGGAAAGGGATAGGGAGGGAGGAGGGAGGGACAAGGGGAGAGGGATGGAGGAGAGGGAGAGAGAGAGAGAGACACAGGGAGAGAAAATAATAACCCTTGCTTAATCTTCTCCAGCCAACCCCTCCCTCACAACACCATCCACCGACGCCCTTCAAAGTGCTTGAAATTACTAGTATTGTGTAGCTCCCAAGGCGAAGTCCTTGTCCAATCAAGGACCTCCAGGCCAGTCCTCTTGACCAATCCAACGACGTCACACAAATATAAGCCAATCAGAGAATCTTTTGTAAATATAGGCCAATCAAGGACCCTCTTGCAAACCTATCGCATCCAGTCAGCACGATTTTTGCGTTCTTTTAAGGATCACACAAAAGAAAAAAAAATTACCGTCAGATATCCGTGAAGTAATTCCTCAGCGAGCAATAACTGTTACGATACAGCGTGTAGGATGTTATCAGGCGGATCACACGGGCGGAGGAGGCGACTGTCATAATTAATAACATCTTGCATGTATTAGCAAAAAGGTGTAATGGCCAATTTCTGCATCGAGGTTTATCTTAAAGGTTAGGGAGGGCGCGTATCACACTGAGTAAGGCTTTGTCCACCTCTTTAATACGAGAATCAGATAATAACTTCATTTCTTTATCAGATAACTGACAAGAGGAAGAAAAAAAACCCGAAAGAAACTTAACTAATATATAATTTAAGAGTTTAATATAAAGGAGAAATTTTTTAAACCAAATTATAGGGTTTAAGCTAAGGATTAATTTGGAGAGATGTTAAGTGTTTTATGTGAGGTGTTGTAACGTTTTATAAAAGGTAATTATAGTTTTGTTATAACCTTATTTTACATCAGATTAGGTTCAGGTAATCTTATGCCGAAAATCACAGTAAAGTCAAAGTGTTATTAGAAAATATTACTTGATATAATATTTTTTTCTTCTATAGTTTACGTGTGTGTGTGTGTGTGTGTGTGTGTGTGTGTGTGTGTGTGTGTGTGTGTGTGTGTGTGTGTGTGTGTGTGTGTGTGTGTGTGTGTGTGTGTGTGAAGATATAAGTACATGTGTGGGCATCAAGTCTTTGCTGAGGCATGGGTGTGGGCGTGGTTGTGGGTGTGGGTATGAGAGTGGGCGTGGTTGTGGGTGTGGGTATGAGAGTGGGCGTGGACATGGGCGTAGTCTTTCATGAAGTGAGCGTGATTGCTTGAGAAGGACCAGAATACAACCTTGAGGTAGTACAGGCATTAGGAATGTAACCCTGAGAAAGCCTTGATGTGAACTATTAGTGGTTGATGTGTGATGGCTTTGTGACTATGTCGATGTTATGTACGTATACATGTGTGTGTGTGTGTGTGTGTGTGTGGAAAACGCTGCCGCCGCCCCTCCCGCACTAGATGTAGCCCTCCACACGTGTAACTTCTGTGAACGACTCTGCCGGTCCCGTATCCGCCTCTTTAGTCATCTCAAAACTCACCAATGAAGGTGACATCCTAAATAACTCATATCATCGTATCATAGCTGGATGATCGTCATACTCGATTTTGAGCGACAGCAAAGTAGTAGTAGTAGTAGTAGTAGTAGTAGTAGTATGTAAGAAAATTTGTACGAGTCTACACGTGATTATCCGTACATGTGTATAGTGTACACCAATGTACGTCCGTTAATCAGTAGATAAAGACAACCGCAGCAGATACAGTGTAAATGAACATGTGTACATATTATTTAGCACAGAAGGACGAATGTGTTTCTGAAGCACTTAACTGTGCACAAGTGGGTAGTGCACAGACCTGCGTGAGTGTGCACAAGTGGGAGGTGCACAGACTGCACAAGTGGAGGTGCACAGATGCGTGAGTGTGCAGAGGTGCAATGTGCACAAGTGGGAGGTGCACAGACCTGCGTGAGTGTGCAGATTGCTGCTGCTGGAGTGCACAAGTGGGTGTGAGTGTGAGGTGTGCACAAGTGAGTGCAGGAACATTGTGCATAGACTTGCGTGAGTGTGCGTCTGTGAGTGTGCACAAGTGGTGGTGCACAGATTTGAGGTGCACAAGTGGATTGCATGAGGATTCACACGGTCTTCTACTGTGAGTAGCAGCGTGAAGGCGTGGTGATGGGGTGTGGTTAATGGTGTGGTGATGGTGATGGTGTGGTGATGGTGTGGTGATGGTGTGGTGATGGAGTGTGGTGACGTGTAGTGATGGGGTGTGTGTGGTGTGGTGGGTGGTGATGGTGTGATGGAAGTGTGGTGATGGGGTGTGGTAATGGTATGGTGGTAATGGTAGATGGTGTGGTGATGGAGTGACCAACCCGCATATCTTCACCATCCATCCCCTACCATACACACCCCATCCCCACCCACCACAACCCCCTCCTCACCCCTCTCCCTCCCCACCTCTCCCCCACCCCCCACCCACCTCTCCCTCACCCTCCCTGTCACCCATCCTCTCCTCACCTCACCCTCTCTCACCCACTCCCAACACCCCCATTCAATCTCCTCTCCTCACCCACCCCCTCCTCACCCACCCCCTCTCTTACCTCCCCATCACACGATCTCCCTCACCCACCATCTCCCCACCCCCCACACCCTCCCCCCACCCACCTCCCCTCACCCACCTCTCCCACCCACCTCCCCACCCAATCTCCGTCACCCACCCTCCCCACCCACCACACCCACCCCACCTCTCCCCTCCCCACCCACTCCCCCCCACCCACCTCTCCTCACCCACCCTCCCCTCACCCACCCTCACCCTCCCACCCTCCCTCCCCCCCCCCCCTCACCCACCCCCCCCTCCACCCACCCCCCCCCCCTCCCCCACCCACCCTTCATCCACCCCCCCTACTCCACCTCCCTCTCCCCACCTGACCCCTCCCACCCCCCCACCCCACCCCACCTCCCCCTCACCACCCCACCCCACCTCCTCCCCACCTCACCCCTCACCCCTCACCCACCCTCCCCTCACGTCACAAACAACAGCAAAAACAAGAAATGATGAGACAACCTGCGTTTTATTAACTCATCCCTTGAGACAAGAGAGAGAGAGAGAATACAGAGAGAGAGAAAGAAGAGATAGATAGTATAGATAAAGTAGAGAAAACAGACAGACAGACAGAGGGACAGAAGACACCGTATGAGAGAGGAAGCAACGTTTGGTGGTGGGAACTTTCTCATCTTTGTTACACATTGTCCTGCCATTTACAAAACTGTGTGTGTGTGTGTGTGTGTGTGTGTGTGTGTGTGTGTGTGTGTGTGTGTGTGTGTGTGTGTGTGTGTGTGTGTGTGTGTGTGTGTACAGTTACCTGCCTGCCTTACTCTCACCTGACGTCACTTAGATTATAAGATCAGGAGGGATTAAAGGTGAGACAAGAGATATATAGTTTTTGAGTGGGTGGGAGGTGGTGGGTGGAGTGGTGGGTGGGTGGAGTGGGTGGTGGGTGGGTGGGTGGGTGGGAGGGGTGGGTGAGGTGGTGGGTGGGTGTGAGTGGGTGGGTGGAGTGGGTGGGTGGGTGTGGTGGGTGGTGGGTGGGTGGGTGGGTTAGTTGGATGGTTAGTTATCTTAGTCAGTTCACCAGTCAGTCAGATTGTCAGTCAGTACAGTAAACATATATGTCAATAAATCAGTCAATCAATCAGTAAGTCAGTTAAAAATTCAGCCAGTCAGTCAGTCAATTTGCTAATCAGTCAGTCAGTCAGTCAATGTGTTAGTGAGTCAGTCAGTCAGTCAGTCAATTTGCTAATCAGTCAGTCAGTCAGTCAATTTGTTAGTGAGTGAGTCAGTCAGTCAGTCAGTCAGTCAGGAGAAATATTCACTGGTCTAATTCACTCAGTCATATTCGAGTTAGTTCCTATTTGTCTTATAATCTCACTTAATCTTACTTAATCTCGCTTCATTAATTCGAGCAAATGATTCAAATATTTTTATGTAATCAACGGAACTAATGGTAGCTCAGGTGAGAAGGAACCACAGGGCATGAATGAAACCTGTTCCTCGACACAACTGACCAACTTGAGTATAATAGTCTAGTACTGGGTGTGATGAGCCCCGGGAGAAAGAAGGAAGAAGGAGGAAGAAGAAGAAGGAAGAAGAAAGAAGGAAGGAGGGAGGAAGGAGAAGAAGAAGAAGAAGAAGAAGAAGAAGAAGAAGGAAGAAGAAGAAGAAGAAGAAGAAGAAGAAAGAAGAAAGAAGGAAGAAGCAAGAAAGAAGGAAGAAACAAGAAGAAAGAAGAAAAAGAAGAAGAAAAAGACGAAGAAGAAGAAGAAGAAGAAGTAGAAGAAGAAGAAGAATTGGTATTTCTAAAGCGTCAACCTCAATAACGAAGTAACATTCCTAGATGATAAATGCAAGTTGCACAAAATAGTTTTATTGGTAACTTTACTTAATTGTAATTTTATTATTTTCGTAGTGGATAAATTCGACAGAAAAAGGTGTAAAAAAATGATATAATTATCGAGTGTGTTGGTGTAGAGTGTGGTGGTGGAGTGTGTGTTGGTGTAGAGTGTGGTGGTGTAGAGTGTGTTGGTGTAGAGTGTGTTGGTGTAGAGTGTGTTGGTGTAGAGTGTGTGTCGGTGGAGTGTGCGGATGTGCTACTTACAAGCCATCGTAGCGGATAGCAACTCCCCGAGCTACTTCTTGCAGGAGACCACCAGGAGACCACCAGGAGACCACCAGGAGACCAAGTACTTCCTCAGGCATTACCTCATCCGGTGACTTCTAGTAATTTATATATGAAGAAAAAAAAACATCTTCAATATTGTAGTTATATCGTTCTCATTGAGCCACAGCCATTCGATCCTTGATAATTAATTTTTTCTGGGGGAAGGGAGGGAAGGGAGGGAAGGAGAGGGGAAGGGGAGGGGAGAGGGGAGAGGGGAGAGGGGATAGAGGGAGAAGGGAGAGGAGGGGGAAGGCAAGTTTTCTAACCAGTGTTCAGTTAGATGACCGGATGTCTGTCATACTTCAGAAGCGGCCCTCTCTCTCTCTCTCTCTCTCTCTCTCTCTCTCTCTCTCTCTCTCTCTCTCTCTCTCTCTCTCTCTTGAGGTACACAATTTTCCTACTTCAGTTCTCTTCATAAATTGATAGTGATTCATAATAGTTTGCTCTCCTGTTATACTTCCTGGCCAACGAGATGTATACTTACAGTTTTATTATATAACCAGATAAATTAATTTAAGTTACCATGTATTTTATTGTATTTGGTCAATACATTAATATTTGATTTATCTCGATTAAATGATGATTATTGATGTATATAACCTAATTTAAGGGGTAAGTTTTTAATGACCTTTAATTAGTTGTTAACGCGTAGTAAAAGGTTAAGTAATAATATGAAACAGGGCTTAAAATATTTCAACATAATATTTAAATAGATATTATCCTCAGACTAAGACAGACAGACACACACACACACACACACACACACACACACACACACACACACACACACACACACACACACACACACTCTACACATACTAACTTACCTTCACTTTATATATACCTGAAGAAATATTATATCATAAAACAAATAACCAATTTATCCCACGAGAAGATAACTGATAACTAGGACAGGATGAAGCAAGAACGGTGATAACTAAGACAGGGTGAAGCAAGAACAGTGATAACTAGGACAGGGTGAAGCAAGAACAGTGATAACTAAGACAGGGTGAAGCAAGAACAGTGATAACTAAGACAGGGTGAAGCAAGAACAGTGATAACTAAGACAGGGTGAAGCAAGAACAGTGATAACTAAGACAGGGTGAAGCAAGAACAGTGATAACTAAGACAGGGTGAAGCAAGAACAGTGATAACTAAACTAAGACAGGGTGAAGCAAGAACAGTGATAATTAAGACAGGTGAAGCAAGAACAGTGATAACTAAGACAGGGTGAAGCAAGAACAGTGATAACTAAGACAGGGTGAAGCAAGAACAGTGATAACTAAGACAGGGTGAAGCAAGAACAGTGATAACTAAGACAGGGTGAAGCAAGAACAGTGATAACTAAGACAGGGTGAAGCAAGAACAGTGATAACTAAGACAGGGTGAAGCAAGAACAGTGATAAAACTAATAATAGAATCGTAAAATAAAATAAATAATGACCATAAACTCATAAAAGAATAATAAAAATAATGTGATTTTTTTTAGCTCAGTTGCGAGTTAGACATATAATGCTTCGTCATCATGCATTGAGTCTTCTCTGTCAGTGAGTGAGTGAGTGAATCAGTGAGTGATTGGACGAATGGGTGAGTGATTGAGTGAGTGAGTGTGCAAGTGAGTGAGTGAGTGAGTGAGTTTGTGAGTGAGTGAAAGAGTGAGTGAGTGAATGAGTGAGTGAGTGAGTGAATGAGTGAGTGAGTGAGTGAATCAATTACTCCCTTACAAAACCCTATACAAAACTACTGGAACAACTATATACGAACTCCAATCCTACAAGATAAACAAACTAAACAAAAAAAACATACAAACATAGACATATCCCAAGAACAAATCACAACGCAAACACATTACAACAACACCTACAACCTTCTATAACTCAGTCACAACTCACTTGATTACAACACCAGGTTCCTCTTCTCTCCTCTCCTCTCCTCTCCTCTCCCTGGTTCAGACACCTGCCATAACCATACAAAGAAATCCTTGACCTGTTAAATAAAGGAAAGGTGACCCTACACAGGTAAGTATGGGAATAAAATGTAATTAATCGTATTATGTGAGTTTTAATTAGCTTACTATCCATCCTCCTCTTTTTCTTGATTCTTCTCTCTCTCCTCCTCTTCACCTTTGTTCTGTTTCTCCTCCTATTCTTCTTTTTCTTCCGTCTCTTCCTCTTCTTCTTTCTCTTCCTCTTCTTCTTTCTTCTCTTTCTCTTCTCCTCCTCCTCCTCCTCCCACACTACTCTCTCTCTCCATCCTCCCTAAAGCATCTCTTCTTCCTCCTTGCTCTCCTCCCTTCTCTTCTCTATTCCTCCTCCCAAGTCCATCCTCAATCACCCCTTGCTCCCTCCTTCTTGCTCCTTCATCATCCTTGCCTCTCTCCCTTCCTTCTACCCACTTCATCTCTCCCTCATCCTGACCCCATTACCCCTTCCTTCTCTGCCCCTTCATCCCTCCCCTCCCTACCCCCCTTCACCCCTTATCCAACGCAAAAATTTCCCCTAGGAGGTACGGGGAGACAGGGGTGGCTAGGGGTGAGGAGGGAAGGAGGGGGGGGGGGGAGAAGGGTGAATGGGGGAAGGAGGAGGGGGAGAATGGTGTCAGGGCGGGAGGGGCAGCAATAAGGGACTTCCTGATAATCAACCACAAAAACTAGCAGGAGGAGAACTTGTGTCAGCACCTACCCAATGTCAGCACCAATAATATGTCAGCACCAACAATATGTCAGCACCAACTTTGTACCAACACTGAACTTCACTCGAGGGAGATGTCAATCCACTTCAGTAATTCTCCCGTTTTTTTTTTTAATGTTTTCACCTCTGACCTTTGACCTCTGACCTTTGACCTTTGACCTTCCCAAAACAGAGCAGCACAAGTAATATAGATAACATTAACCGCCTTACTCACTGAAACAAAATCATATTGAGATTTGTATGTTTTTATTACAATTGTTATATAATTTTGTTGTTATGAGTTATACTGTATGTCGTTAAGTACATATTATTCTTTATTTTATATCCTTAATTGTATTTACTAATTATCTGTCCTTAACTGTACTTTAACCCTAATTATACCACCTTAACTATACCTTATCCTTAATTACACACCTTTAACTCTATCTCATTATCAATGTAGTGGAAGAGAAGACACATAATAGACCTCATAATGACAATACGGTACTTGATGATAACATTCTCAACAGGTAACCAGTTTTATTAAGGCGGGTCAAGTCCCTCTGAGCCGACCACAGGAGCGAAGTCCATGGCAGGAGGGGGATAACTATGCAGAACGGAGACGACAACTGGAAAAAAAAATGATAATTAAATTAGTCTTGATGTTGTTGTGATGGGGTTGACTTATTTGATGGATAGATGGATGGATAGATGGATGGATGGATGGATGGATAGATGGATGGATGGATGGATGGATGGATGGATGGATAAACAAACAGCCAAGTGTATAATCTCTGATATATTATGAAAAAAAAAATCTTTCATTATTATCGAAAACAAAAACATTTAATTTAACATCATTGTGTTTTTATGTTTATTATTTTCTTTTGTGTCGTTGTCAAGATGTTTATGGTTGATTACAGTTATGTGTTAAGAAAGAGTTTCGTTATTATCAAAGTTATTTTAAGTGGTGAAGAAGGGAAGTCCTGTGTGTGTGTGTGTGTGTGTGTGTGTGTGTGTGTGTGTGTGTGTGTGTGTGTGTGTGTGTGGTGTTGTCTACTACAGTGATGATGTGTGTTATTATCTACACACACACACACACACACACACATACATACAGACACATACAATAGAGTCACAAACTACCTAATAAAAAGCATTACCACCTGCTTGGCTAGTATGCAAATTAGGTGGAAGGGTTAAATAAGAACCAGTTGTTATCAAGACAATTACTGTTTTTTTTATTTCACAAATGATATTGAATTTACATAAGTAATATTGTGGCGTTTGGATAATTGTGTGGAATTATTTATGCGATAATTTGCGATACGTTACGGTACTGATGGAAATTATTACGTTGTGATAATATATGATTCGGGATTTTTAATTTATTTTATTTTTTTTTCTCACTATTTTTAATGACTATTCCTCTACGAATGAATAATATGAAGATAAAAAAAAAATTCTCATCATACAATAAAAATTTTCCTTCCACCTTTTCCTTTGCCTTTCCATATCTGTTCCATTACGGTGTACCCTTCCCATAGCAAGACCCGCGTAAGAGCCTTTTGTTTCTACAGGTAAAGAAAGGAGAGATAACGTTGAGAGGAATAAAGTTCTTTTTTTTTTTACAGTTCAATAAACCAGAACTGGGCAGAGATGTCTTGTTCTTTGTTTTCTCAAGACAAATAAACTTAAGTGAGATGTATTTTACATATCTGTTGTTTGAGGGTAAATTGACCTTACGAGCCTTTGGGAAAGTGATTGATGAGTTTAGTCCCAGTTATAATTAGGCTTTAACCTAACCTATCCTAACCTATCTTAACAAAATAACTGGTCCTAATTTTTCATAGGCTCCAATCACCAATGGGTCCAGATCCTAGTTTGCCCCGTTCCTAGTTGACATCTTCAACTTATTAGGAGTGGAACCTATCAGGGATGGGGCTAAATGATAATGAGAACCAATCTTCATGGTTAGGTTGGGGCCTATTAAAACTAGGGCCTATTAGGACTGGTTCCTATTAGAACTAGGGCCTATTATAACTGGGACCTATGAGAAATATTGTTTATTATAACTGGGGGGCCTATTAGAACTGGGACCTATTATAACTAGAGCATATTAAAACTAGGCCCTATTAGAATTGGGGCCCTATTAGAACTAGGGGCCTATTAGAACTGGAACATATTATAACTACAGTATATTAAAACTAGACCCTATTAGAATTGGGCCGAATAGAACTGGGGCCTATTAGAACTGGGGCCCATGCCACTTCCTACCTCTGAGAATACGGACCCAGTGTGGTTACGACAAACAGTTCACACGACTCGTAGCGTGACGTACACACCGTGGTATCATGTGTACACCCACCACCCCACCTTGACAACACCACCACTTACTACGGAGAAAGTGAAACAGTAGCCAGAGAAGAAGAGATAGAGAGAAATGGGAGAAGAGAAGGAGGGATTAAGAGGAAAAGATGGAAAATGATGAAAAGTGGAAGGAGAGAAAGAAAGGGAAGAAGAAAATAAGGAAGAAGACGGAGATAGATTACAGAGAATGAGTCGCCTCCTCACCTGGGCGATGCTCTAGTATGGCACACCTGAGGATGACATTAACCTCTTCTTCTTCTTCTTCAGGTAATTCTCTATTCCTTTAACTCTTCTTCCCTTTGTTTATTACCTGAGTTAGTCAGCTCAACACCTGTCTCACCTGACTTAACTGAATTTGTGTGTGTGTGTGTGTGTGTGTGTGTGTGTGTGACATCCACATGTAGAAAGTGAGTAGACTCCATCAAGAGCATGACTCACTGAGGAAGATGAGTCAGATGAGTCACTGGAGTCAAGATCATGGGTAGGATAAGAGTGACTCACACACACACACACACATGATCCATTATTTCCTTAGGGCCAAGGTATCGTATTCACGCAGGTAAGGTTATCTGAACACAACACCTGCCAGACGGGAGGAGGAGGGGGGGGAGCACATACTGGTACGCGGGTTGGGTACACTAGTTGGCTATAGAGGCTTAGCATGCAGGTTGGATACACTAGAATGGTTACACAGTTGTTTAGGACATAGGTTGGGTACACAGGATTAGTACACAGGCTGGGTATACGCTAAAGATAGTTACACAGGCTTAGTACACACCATGGGTACATAGAGTAGTACACACACTGAGTACATACACTAGCACACAGACTGAGTACATACACTAGCACACAGACTGAGTACATCATCTCGTACATTAGCCACATTTCAACTGCTATTAATTCCTATTTATCTCTAAATTAACACGATTTATATATACAAATTCCTAAACGATATATTGATAACAATTTATATACCTATCTAAATTGGCCTGTGAAATTATATAACTAATTTATATGAGTTTTTTTTTAGTTTTGTACATTAATATATATTCAATTATTTATTAGGAAGGTTTAGTGTTGCTGCCTTTCTGTTTGTTTGTGGTCCAGAGAAGCGAAGGAATGGTTAGTTACTTTCTATTTTAATTTAAACTGTTGTATTTTCTGTATGTGTTATTAACCAATGTATAAAAGAAAAGTAAGTGTGATAATGTGTTACTTTGCTGTTCCGTGATGTAGTGTATTCATTTTTTTCTTACTTTTCTACTTTTATGTTAATTGTGTGTCTTTTTTGTTTTGCTTTGGGTTATAAATAGTTACTTGTTTATTTGTTTTTCTTTGCAAATTATTACTTTTTTCTTGTTTATTTTTTCTTATTCAAAATTTCTTCGTTGTTTTTTTTTTGTCTTCATTATTATCATTCCTGTTCTTCTCATTATATTTTACTTTTAACGTTCATGTTCACCTAAACGTGTTCAGTGTTCAACAAATTATATTTCTTGTTCTTGTTCTTCAAAGTTTACTAATTACAAAATCATCAGAGGAATTATTTTATACTTTCGTTATTTTTATTTTTTTATGTTTCTCTCTCTTTCTTAGTATGAGGAATGTCCCTTTAAAGGAACAAACAAAAGACGAAAACAAAAACAAAAACTGGCAACTGAGTGAGAGTCAATAAATTACAATTAACTCGACATGTTGTTCCGCTAGTTAGTTATGAGTCTCTCTCTCTCTCTCTCTCTCTCTCTCTCTTTCTCTCTCTCTCTCTCTCTCTCTCTCTCTCTCTCTCTTGGTATTTATCCTACATCTCTTCTTTTGTCTGTCTATTGGTCTATCTATCTATCTATCTATCTATATATCTATCTATCAGTTTCTCCATATCTCTCCGTCTCTTTCATTATATCAGTCAGTATTATCGGACACAACTGTTGGTAGGCATCAGCGGACAGGAAGAATTAATGGTCACTATTATTGGACAAATAATAATAATTAGTCAGCATTATTGGACAATATCATCATTATCGGACAATATCATAGTGCAAAGTCCCGCTGAGGTGAGAGTAAAGAAGTAACTGGTCAGAATCACCGAGTCAGCTCGTTAGAATCACCTAGTCAGCTCGTTAGAATCACCTAGTCAGCTCGTTAGAATCACCTAGCCAGCTGGTCAGAATCACCTAGCCACCTGGCCAGAATCACCATACAGAGAAATAGCAGGTCAGATTCATCGAGCCAACTGGTTCAGAATCCTCAAGCTAACCAACCGGTCAGAATCACAGAGCCAGCTGGTCAGAATCATAGAGCCAGCTGGTCAGAATCACAGAGCCAGATAGAAGACCAGATTTACCCCCTGTGACAGCTTTACTACATAGATTTACCTCCTCGTGATAAGCCAATGAGGTAACGCCTACCCACGGAGATAATTACCTCATTAATGGGGCTATTTAAATGCGATACAGCCAGGTCATGGGTGTTGGGGAAAAGGGGGGAGGGGGTAGAGGGAGAGGGGGGGAGGGGTATGAAATCATGGGGTATTGATTTAGTTGTTTTTTCATGGGTTTGTGATGGTGGTATGAGAGGAATGGGTTAAGATATGTGATGGGGAAGGAAGGAGATAAGTGCAATAATAGGGAGAGAGAGATGGGAATGATAAATAGAGGAGAGGAAGGGAGAGGAGAGAGTACTGTCGTTGCTATGGTAAAAATGTAATTCATGTATAAAAGAACAACTGAATCTTAAGACTTTGAGTAGGATTCAGTATAGTTTAAATTGTGCTACACGAGTTTAAAATCAATAAATAAACATCATTTTCATTGTAATATAACATCCAAAATTATTAAAATCTAAGGGGTAATACAATGTATTCGTAAAGAATTTCCAGTGGTTTTGAAATGTGCAAAGAAATCCTATTTAAGTGCAAACAAACTCACAAAATTAAAAAAAAAAACTCAAAATCTGTTTAATGTATCATATCTGTGGATCAGTTTTGGGCAGGATATTGATGTTACTACCTGTGTGAGGAGATGTGTTAACAAGACCTACCTTTAAAATATGTCTATAGGTACCACCAAAAAATTCAGGTGTGTTAAAGAGATGCGTGTCGTTTTAGTACACCTGAGTTATGTATGTAATTGATTCTTAGATACAAACACACTATAACCTACGTCTTTACACACATACACACTATAACCTACGTCTTTACACACATACACACTATAACCTCCATCTTTACACACATACACACTATAACCTCCATCTTTACACACATACACACTATAACCTCCATCTTTACACACATACACACTATAACCTCCATATTTACACACATACACACTATAACCTCCATATTTACACACATACACACTATAACCTCCATCTTTACACACATACACACTATAACCTCCATCTGTACACACATACACACTATAACCTCCATCTTTACACACATACACACTATAACCTCCATCTGTACACACATACACCCTATAACCTCCATCTTTACATACATACACACTATAACCTCCATCTTTACACACATACACACATAGGTCCCCAAAAATATAGCATCTAGTCAATTAAATCCCTCATACCAGTCCTTTGCTTCGACCAGTAAATAAAATCACAGTTCATAAATACATTTTTATATGTGTGTGAAATTGAGTTATGCCTCAGCTAAAGGAAATTTTTTCGTATTTATATTTTCCATATAAACAAAAAAATTTATATGGGCTGGTACCATCAGTGCCACACAGTCACCAGGTTCGCCCTAGACACACACACACACACACACACACACCGTACACAAGCACTCACACACAGACTGCACTCAAGTGCCCTTACACTCCACCCCCAAAGCCTTTTGAATGTGTCCTTCTGCACCCCCCCCCACCAGGAGTATCACCACCAACCCACCATCACCCACCATCCCACTACACCCACCAACCTACTCACCTACCCACCACAATCACAACATTTCTTCCCCCACTCCCGGCCAGGTATTACGGTAATCTCACAGTAATTAACTACCTGTACAGAGAATAACCTGCGTTCTCTTTGTTTTGACGCAGTTTCACGTCAGCTGTTGTGAGGGCTGCCGGAAATGGGCGAACCTGACCGATATTCTCACAACTTTTATGCTTGATAGTGAGACTTAATTTATTTGGCATTGAAAGTAGGTCGTTGGATGTGGTATGATTCTTAAAGTTGAGAATTTATTTATTTATTTATTTATTTATTTTATTTATTTTTTTCATTTTCGGAAGGTTTGAGTCTGAGGAAAATTGAGGTAGTGTGTGTGTGTGTGTGTGTGTGTGTGTGTGCTAAACGTTACTGCTGCCAGATATACGACTGCTATTATTGCTATTATTAATTTTAACACTATTACTCCTACTAATTCCACCACTTCTACGAGTATACGACTACAAATACTGCTATTATAACTATTAACACAACTACTACTTCTACTACCACTAATACCACTACTACGACTGGTATTACTGCTATTATTACTGTTAACACTACTACAATTACTACTACTACTACTACTACTCACTGCAGCCCCCACAGGATACAGGTCTCACACTCAGAAAATCTAATTGTGTGAGTTAGAAAGGTTTCACACTAAACTCATAAATTTGACACTATCACCAGGAAGTAACTCATAATACTCACAACATTATATTAGACTTCGTGTCATCTTTATATTTTAGTCTTATAAAAAAAAAATATATTGGACTCTGGTAAAAGTGTTTTAAAGAGTTTTGTTATTTTGTGGTGCTGTGATTCGTGTCTTGATTTTATTGAATTGAATTAATGTTCATGTTATTGTTACGTTGAAATAGTTATTATTATTATTATTATTATTATTATTATTATTATTATTATTATTATTATTATTATTATTATTATTATCATTATTATTATTATACCACAGGATTGATTATAGCAGTTTCTCATAGGCATTACTATAATCTTGCCATTCGCTACTAGAACCCTCGTATGTCCCTAGGGTCGCCTTGTAGTGGTATCTCATTCAGCAGACTCTGACTTGCTCTCCCTTATCTACCAAATGATTCCTACAGCTTCCTATCATAGTTTTCCCTCTCTGGATCTACATTCATCTTCCTTCCCTCACTATCTCTTATGTTTTTTCTATCTTATTCTATCCTGTTGCTGTTTGTTCATACTAGTTCTTATTTAATTTCATCCCATTACATTTACAAACACTGAAATATCCTGCTGTTACTACCCTATCATGTTTTTTTACCCATTTACAAACCAGAAAACTCACTGATTCTTCCTTGAGGTCCATATACGTCCACGAAAACAACTATTCACTAAAAACTATTATCAAGACACACCAAGGTAAGGCCACTGGAGACCTGTCGTGGTATTACTAAGATTATTATTATTAGTAGTATTATTATTCTGTCATTTCCGCGTCCACCAACCTAGAGACCACACCATTACCCCAATCAAAGAGGAACGTTGAAGTGGGTGAAGGAAGGTCTTGGGAACTAGTGTATTGTACTGTTGTCCTTCAGGTCTTAATGGTGGCTGTTATTGTTGTTATTGTTATTATTGTTATTATTATTGTTTTTGTTATTTTTGTTTTTGTTTATAAAGTCGTTCAGCCTCTTTCTTCATCACCTACGAACGTTAATCCAGAAAGGTTTTTATAAAATTGCCATCAATCGTTTAACTCTTCCTCTTTCTCCTCCTCCTCTTCCTCTTCCCCTTCCTCTTCCTCTTCCTCTTCCTCCTTCTCTCAGTTCATTCCCTCAAGAAAGTCAGAATACTTGAACACTCCTCCTCTTCCTCTTCCTCTTCCACTTCCTCCTCTTCTCTCGGTTCATTCCCACAAGAAGGTCAGAACATTTGAACACTCTTCCTTCTCCTCCTACCTCCTCCTTCATCAGCCACGCCCTTCTCCTCCTTCTTGTTCTCTTCACCTCCTTATTCCTGGGGTTTATCTTGGCTATCCACCTCATAACTTTTGCTAAAGGAATTCTCTTCAATCTCTCACGTTCAACTCCTGTTATGTGGAGGATCTCTAGGCCTCTCTCTCTCTCTCTCTCTCTCTCTCTCTCTCTCTCTCTCTCTCTCTCTCTCCTGTTTTTCTGTCTACTTATGTGTCTTCCTGTTCTTATAAGTATGTATAATAACAACAACACGAACAAAATAACAACCACAACAACAACAGCAACAACAAGCAACAACAATAATAATTATAATAATAATAATAATAATAATAATAATAATAATAATAATAATATATGTAATAATAATAATAATAATAATAATAACGTAATAATAATAATAATAATAATAATAACCCTGGTACCTCACAAAGGTAGATTGGGTGGATGGGTGGGTGGGTGGGTTGGGTGGGTGGGTTGAGTGGGTGGGGAGTATGTGATACATTAATGTTAACACAGTGTGATATGCTCATTACACCAGTGATCGTGATGGACTGGTATCATTAAGAGGCGTTATACTCCAGACTTAGATGACACACGTATATTCTTACAACCTTGAGGTGATGATTTAGTGATAGTATACTAACTAAGAGTCCTTCATACTTAACTGAGTCTGTCATCATCATGATCATCATCGTCATCATCATCATCATCATCATCATCATCATCATCATCATCATCATTATGGTCATCACGTTATTATCATTTGTTTCATAATAATCAATTTTGTATATATTTTTTTGTTTGGGTTGTCAGTGTGAATGTCGTGTCTGGTTTACTGAATCATACTGAATCATACATAAATCTGGGAAGGATTTTTTTTTTTATGATATAGTATTATGTATTACAATGTATTATTAGTCTTAATTACAGTGTTATCCAAGAAACATATGTGTATCATTATGTAAGTGAATCATACACCAACATACAATGCTACAAGGGAAAGATCTATGTATAACATTATATACACATATCATCATCACCAAGGGAAGGTCATTCTCGAAGGTTAACCTAAGACACACCCACTATGACTCGTATACTTCAAGGTCCAGCTACAAAACTCCACTCCAAAAAATATAAAATCCTTAATATGAAATCCAACTTCATATGGATTTTGTTATATATATATAATAAGAACCGCTATATATCTCAATGTCTCGCTTCCTGTCAACTCTTTACATAGGAGTTAGTGATAAAGTAGAGTACATTCTTGTTTTCTTTTATAAGACCTTGAAGAATAGCTTGTGGTTTGTTTAGTCCTGGGATTAAAATTACTGTCTGATTTTTATTGTTCAGATTGTTTGCGAAATACTGTAGTGTTTTTTTTAATTGTTATTGTTTTTGTTTGAAGGAGATGTTTGATGTTACTTGAGGGTATGTGGGAGGGTAGCTGTTACTTGAGGGTATGTGAGAGGGTAGGTAGGTGTTACTTGAAGGTATGTGAGAGGGTAGGTGTTACTTGTAGGTGTTACTTGAGGGTATGTGAGAGGGTAGGTGTTACTTGAAGGTGTTACTTGAAGGATACAAGATGGTTGATGCTACGGTAAAAGTGGAAAATGAGTCTACATAATTCGTTCATATTTCCCACAGTTGTTCTTTGGATGATATTAACAATTAAAAATTATACGACAATTTTCCTTTTATTTATTTTTTTATCTACGATCATTTAATCGCCTGTTGTGGGCAAGGCATGAAAGATGAGGGAATTTGCGGGGTAAAACACGGTGAAAAACTGATCATATGGCAATAATTTCATGTTTCTACGTGGTGTGTACTCGAAGAAAGTAATTATCTACCGTAAATATTCTGGCGACAAGTATCCCTTGACGCATTTTTTTACCTACGCGGTTAAACTTATAAATTCTTAATTCTATCTCCTATAAATTGTTAATAAACGATGGGGACTCATAACGGGGGTTTAAATATCATATATATATATACATTGACTTATTTGTCTGTTTTCATGTTTACAAACTTCACTTTTCAGAATCGTGAGTAGATCATGTTCGCATATCTCATTTTTTTCTTTTAGCGCAATATTATGGGGTGTGGATACATTTCCTTCCCCCCAAGGAGACAATCACGTCTCACCTTCTGTTCTCAGTAGACGAATCAATTGTCTAAACATCTTCGTCTCCTGATCCTCTTCGGATAAGGCGTTACCCGGCAGGTATTGGTACGATGATCGAGAATAACATTGTTGTCACGCATGAAAGGGGCGCCAAGAATCAGGGGACCATTCTGTAAAGGAGTAACAATGCTCCTGCGTGCCCATAGCTTCCTGTCGCGGTAGTTAACAGTGTGTGAGTAAACTATCGTCACATCTTTGGGGAAATAGCCGGCCGGTGTTTTGTAATGAACTTATTAGATGTCGTGTTTGACGTGGACCAGATCGTC
>NW_024740795.1:620000-647500 GCF_018991925.1 Homarus americanus | reverse complement strand
TAGAGAAAAAAATATATATATATATAATGTACAGTTATTTATCTTGTGAAATATTTGTTGTAATAATAATAATAATAATAATAATAATAATAATAATAATAATAATAATAATAATAATAATAATAATAATAATAATAATAATAAATCAACTACAATATCAAGGCAGAATATTTTCCCATTAGCATATAGTGTTAGGTAATTACAGGTGAGTAAAGTCCCAGGTGTGTGGCTTTAAGTGTCCTCTGGGTCAAGGCATGAGGCCAGGGGATGACAGTAAAGCAACACACATAAGCAACATTATCTAGCAATATAAATGTCTTCCTCTTATGTATGAGTGAAAGTAAAGACCGGCCATTATTTTGTCTGTCATTGAATTTTTTATTTGTTTTAGTTGTGTTTACTGGTAATATCTCTTCCCCCTTAGTTGTTTTTCTATGTATGTATGTATGTATGTATGTATGTATGTATGTATGTATGTATGTATGTATGTGTGTATGTATGTATTCACTGGGTATCACCTTTGTTTAGTTAGGTACAGGGATCTTTCACATTAGAGAACTGAAATAATAATCGTATATGAAAAATAACTATAAAATTCCCTGATTGTATGATGATATAATATTCTGGTAATCTTATCTTTTGTAGTTTCATTTACATTTTATTTATCTATTTACAAGAGTTAATGAAAAATGACTTTATCGTTTAATATATTTTATTTTCAGAGCTTCACCGAATTCCTGCAGGAGACAGACTAAAGGTAAATACGACAAGACCTTCTCATTATAAGATACACAGCGTTTAGGATAGGAACCATATGTTTTAAATCCCGCACCATCTATCTATCCCTCGTCCTTTCTGGTAAATATTATGACCCCTAGCCCTGGATAGATCTCTTTAACCTAACCTAACTTAACTTCAGGGACTAAAATAGGAAAATATGAACTTCAGAACATAGTTATTGGTCAGACGTGTAGAAAGGTGGTGATTGGTGGGAGTTTTAGCCTCGTACTAACCTCAGGAAGCTGTGATTGGTTTGATTTATGACCTTCGCCTAAGGGGAAGGAAGGAGAGTGTTTTTGAAATTACTTCTTTCGTGTGTTTGAAGGTAAATGTGTCCCGTCATAAATTAATGGGTATAATTTTTGATGATATTTTGCTATTGGACTGTGAGTAGGTCATGGGTGAGTTAATTCTTTTTTGTGTGTAAGTTGGTCAGAGGTCATCACCCACTGCTGTGACGTCATCATCCACTGCTGTGACGTCATCATCTACTGTTGTGACGTCATTACAGCGATAAAAAGAGTATTTGCATAGATGTAAATACGGAACTAATTCATCAGATGTGAAGGTGGGTGAGTGTAGTACCAAATCATAATATATATTCTTGGTCTGTTACATTAATTACCTACTAGCTGTCATTCCTATGGGACCTAAATTTCATCACCACTAAATTTATCTTTAACCAACAACCACGACACAATTCCACACTGTATTTTTCCTACATCCGTCAAGTCTCACGAAAAAAAAAATGAAAGCTAGAATTTAACCGTAAAATAATCGCCACAACGCAACCCGGACGTGAGAAAACTTTACCTCTATTTTGGCAGGTGGATGTCGCTATTAACTACGGGTCGAATACCGGAGCTCACGACACTCTCTCAGCAGGGATTACTTTGATAACTTATGACAGTGTTACGGAAGTCTGTGTTTGACATCTAGGATCAAACACTCTGGCTTGATTTTGGTTGATTCTGGGTGGATAAGAGTGGTGGTAGATTGGTAGGTACAGAATGGTGGTTGATGGTAGGTGAATTATGGTAGTTGAGGTGAATTTGAAGATAAGTGATTATTGGAATTGTGGTTGGTGAAAATGACAGTGGTAATGAAGAAATATCAGATGAATGAAGTGAAGGAAGATATACCAAAGGAATGAAGTCATCTCAGGTAACTCAGTCCGATACAGGAAAGCAAATGAACCAAATGAACGAAACAGCTCGATACATAAAATGAACCAAACGAACCATAACAAACCCTGACATCTTTTTTACCCGAAAAATTCCCAAGATTAATTCCAAGAACCCAAGGGAAAATTTCCAACTTGGTGAACTACTCTACCTGCGTCCGGTAATTAACAAGTAAATTGGTGTTTGAACTGTTACTACGATTTTCCCTAACAGCTTACTGAGTAGTTAAGGTATTTAAGTGAAAGATAACTACCTTAACTACCAAATGAGCTTCCGGTTGTTGATAGTTCGTGTAGTTTTGGAATTTTTGGGTGAATTTTAAATTTTTCTGTAATAATATGACTTTATTTTTTACGCTTTTCATATTAATGGTTGTTGGTGTACGTACAGATGGAGGTGTGTACGTATACCAGCACAGTCATAGATAGCATACATACACAAATAAAAGTATATACACACATATTAACACCAGATAAGACATGATAACATCAGATAACACCAACAGGTTATATCAGCCCACGAACCATCTTTAACTTATATATTAAACAGTACTTCCGGTTCCATGACGACATTTACAATATTATGACGTCACTTCCGGATAGTTAAATGCTCCTTGTGGTAGGTCTAAAACGTCTAAAATTTCCCTCCATTGACTCGGAGGACATTTATTTATTTGTTTATTTATTTAGATACCTTAAAAAAGCAAGTTTCTTAATTGATTATTGGCGTTCCTACTTTCTTGCTTTTTAGCTGTTTAGTTGTTTAAGTAAAGACAAATGTGTTTTCTTATTTATTTTGATGTTATATATCTACAGTCGTCAAAAATTTTTCGATTCTTAGCCCCATCTATCGGTCAGTATTGTAACCTTTTGTCTATTCTTACCGCCATCTATCGGTGAGTATTGTAACTACTGTTCGTCAGGTAGGAGGCGTGCATGGTTACGACATCTTCTTAGAAACTGATAGAATCATTATTGCTTGACTTCACAATTTCTTGGTGAGAGTGAGGATGGTGAGCACTGGTGACAGGATGACAATATGCTAGTGGTGCAAGATGATGACGATGATGAAAATGGTGATGATGAGAGAGAGAGAGAGAGAGAGAGTTTTTAACACCACAGTAGCACGAATAAGACCCCAAAACACACACACACACACACACACACACACACACACACACACACACACACACACACACACACACACACACACATACATATATATATCAACAAGGATAATTAGAGTAATATTAGCAAGATGGTAATAGCGAGAACGTAACGTAGGTAAGTAACACACCATTCAGAGGTAATTTCAGCCTCTAACTACCTGAATAACATAACAATCGTGTGGGGAGTGTGTGAGTGTGTGTGTATGTGACTTGGGTTATGTTTTGGTAAGGTTGCATAAAAGAGATATTTTTTTTGTTAAACCCGGGTTGTCTTTTACTCTCTGTTTACAATACGTGTGACTGAACTTCTAATTCTAATGATTTTTTTTAATGCTTTGTTTTTCGGAGTGTTTTTGTTATTAATTTTTGTATTAATATTTTAGAAGTTTGTGTTTGTTTGTGTTTTTTTTTAGGGATGTTTTGTTTATTTTCTTTTATTTTTTAAAGTTTTTTTTTTTTTAGATGTCAAAAATTTGTTGCATCAGTTAGTGAGAGAGAGAGAGAGAGAGAGAGAGAGAGAGAGAGAGAGAGAGACGAACAAAAGGAAACAGAGACAAAAATAAGACAACACTCTGGCCAAAAAGATGATAATAAAAATAAGAAGAAAATACCCAGGAGGTTGGCCAAGCACCATAACGCGACCCACAACCAACCCACCAGTTTCCCTATTTGGGTTGAGAAGAGTTCGTGCTGCCTCTATCATAAGCCAATGATATCTACATTGTTGCAGGGAAGGGACGCGTGTTCTCCTCAGCTTGAACAATGCCCCCGCGCCAGCATATGGAGTTGGCACCAGCTGCTAGCCTTTGTGAACACCATTACTAGTTGTCTAACATGGTCACCTGAGGTTGTATGTGGCGTCGGGAGAGGAGGGGAGAGGAGGGGAGGGGAGGGGAGAGGAGGGGGGCTTTTCATTACAACACGTGTAGGGAGTACTGCTGTTTGAAGCCGCTCCTACGTGGATAGGAATTATCAATAGATGTACAGTGTATATATGTAAATAAGACATAAAAAATAAATAATCTACAGGTAAGTCTCTAAAATGAATGTGTATATATAGTTATCTTCATTAACAATTAAAGGATGCAACGACAATAATAATAATAATAATAATAATAATAATAATAATAATAATAATAATAATAATAATAATAATAATGATAATAATAATAATAATAATAATAATAATAATAACAATAGCAACGATACTACTACTACTACTACTACTACTACTACTACTACTACTACTACTACTACAACTAATAATAATAATACTAATAATAATACTGTACAACTAATTACCACCTACCAACCTGAACACTTACCCACAACAGGTAAAGGAGATTGCTTTACCTGTTTCACTAATTATGTATTAAACACAGTCAGCCCTCCCAACACACCTGAGTTATATACATACCTTTAATAACTCACAATAATCACCAGTAATATGTATATGTGTTTGCATACAATAAACAGACTTCTGATAATATGTATATTTGACTGTATGTATGTGCATATGTATGTGTTTGTCCTTACGTGTGATTGCATATGCATGTCTCTGTGTGTGTGTGTGTGTGTGTGTGTGTGTGTGTGTGTGTGTGTGTATTACTGACAGGGCTCATCTTTCTTCACGTCAGCTCTCCAAAGTTCAGAGAAAACCCACAGCCGCTGTTCCTGCTGGTGGTGGTGGTGGCGACTTAGTTGCTATCTTTGGCCTGAGTCGATGGTGTAGCGTTACGAGGTGAGGTGAGGTTAGGTTAGGTTAGGTTAGGTTAGGTTAGGTTAGGTTAGGTGAGGTGAGGTTAGGTTAGGTTAGGTTAGGTTAGGTTATTATAAACTTGAGTATCTTGTGGTGGTGTTAGCGTGTGTTGTGGGGCTGTTATTGGTGTTGTGGGCTTATTGGTGTTGTGGGGCTGTTATTGGTGTTGTGGGGCTGTTATTGGTGTTGTGGGGCTGTTATTGGTGTTGTGGGGCTGTTATTGGTGTTGTGGGGTTATTTGCGTTGTGGGCTGTTATTGGTGTTGTGGGGCTGTTATTGGTGTTGGGGGCTGTTAGCGTGTGTTGTGGGGCTGTTATTGGTGTTGTGGGGCTGTTATTGGTGTTGTGGGGCTGTTATTGGTGTTGGGGGGGCTGTTATTGCAGGCTGTAATGGTGTTATTAGTGTGGTAGATAATGTCCCTACTGATATTTATTCTACCCCTTGTAGCTGAGTCTTCTATTACTACTGACGGTGCTCAAGATTCTCCTCAGAGGGCGAGGGAGAAAGCTGTCACAATACTGCTACTCCTGCTGTTACCTCCTGCTGTCATTACTGCTGTTTCTGCTGTCAAGTGCTGTTGCTACTAGAGGCTGGTCTGTACAGGGAGGGGCGCCTACTGACCAGCCCCACAAGGTGTATGAACCACGCCCCTCGATTCCTCTTGTGGCCAATGAATATGACGCCACTTTCACCACCACCTGACGAAGGGCTGGCCTCTGACCTCGTGACCTGAGGAGAACACGTCCAGGAGGAGCATCAACCCTGGGGAGAGGAGAGGTGAGAGGGAGAGGGAGAGGGGTGAGAGGGGAGGGGAGAGGGGAGGGTCATCTGCCTGGTAGGTCATCATTTACGGGTGATGAGGCGAAATACAAAGTAAATATTTGTATTAAATATTATACTTATAATATTTGTCATGTCTTCATACAGATTATTATATATTATTAATTTCATTGAAAACATAAACCTAACCTAACCTAATCTAACCTAAACTAAACTAAACTAACCTAGATCGACGTGTTTGATGAATCAGAGCAAAATTGCCATATACGAATTAATTCCCATTAAGTTGTAGCAATAAAAACACAAAACTATTCCAATTTTGCACAAACACACACACACACACACACGCACACATACACAAACACACACACACACACCTTGTTAGCGAGCCGTGTCGTACATTGACGCATAATTCAACGAACAGTGAACAATACATTATCTGGTCACTGATAAAACTAACAAAAGACTCATGAACGACCTTGCCAGAGGGACTAAACACTGTAATCCCACCAAAACACTTTAATTTACCCGAGCCTTTATGTGTGGGATTAGTGGAATCTATTGATGAACTTCCTTGACCCTTTTTGAGGCGGACTGATGGCTCTGGCTCCAAGTTATTACTGACCTCATTACTCACATGTTTACAAAAATATATATAGTTAGATTGATAGATAGACTGAAAGATAGACTGATAGATAGACTGATAGATAGACTGATAGATAGAAATATTAATGGATAGATAATGTAAAGATTTTTATATTTGACGTTAGTTACTCCAAGCCCTGGATGTCCTGTGGTCATTCTTCTCACATAAAAGGTAGTCAGACCAATAAGTATGTCACATTACAAAGAAACATTTCACAATTCTCAGTCAATGATCGTTTTCTTCGACTATTCAAGGAGGAACTATAGCATACTGGAGTGTTTAGGCAGACTTTCAACGACACTTTATCCCGTGAATGATTTACAATTCAGCAACATGTTTCGTAAGTTTCTCCTTCATCTCCAAAAAAAAAGTAAAGACCACTCAGAGTTACCACAGTCTTCCACCTAGACCATCTGCAACCACTGAACGACACTGAATTCTCCCTGTAAATCATTCAAATCCTTCCACACATTCACCTGGATTACCTGAACATCTAGAACACCTAAAGTTAAGAGTCTCCTATTTCCCCTACTTCAGTCACCTAGATTACATGAGTGTCTCCGTGATCCTTACCTCCCCCTCCACTCCACTCACCTCCCCCCACTCAGGCCACTTAGATTACCTCAGAGCCTTTCAGTATCTACCCCTCACATACTCCAACTGAAAGCTAAGACTTCACTTTGCTCTTAAAACTTCAAGAATCTAGAGCACTGACAGAAGGAGGAACTCCCAGAATGGCCGATGATAAGGCTCTGTGTTCAGATTCATTCAACGTGAATAAGGTATTGAAAAAGCGGCGTTATAAAGGCACCTCAGAGGATCGAAACCCTTTGTTGATGGATGTGATACACTCGTCAGAGGTTACAACACCCTTTAAAAGGATCCGACGAACTGCAGAAGCCGTTTCGTGGGTTCGGGACGCGGGACCTCCTGCTGGTAGGTTGAAGTAACAATTGGTCTCTCGATTATGCGATTCGAACTTTTTTGGCGATTTTCCGTCGATTTTAAAACAAAATTCGAAAGATAAACTAAATTTCTTGAGAACTGTATATTTTATGAAGAAGTGGAGATATTCAGAGGGTCGTTAGAGATGCTATATGTCGGAGGATGATTAAAAATAGCCCTAATAGTCACGAGGAGAATACCGTGACCATAGTCCTGCCACACACACACACACACACACACACACACACACACACACACACACACACAATAATTATAAGAATCTGTCTGTCTGTCAATATCTGTCTCTAATTATCTGTCTCTTTCCCCTGTCTCTCTCTGTCTCACACATGGAATCTCTCTGGAATAGATTGTGACCCTTCAGTTGACCCCTGGAGTGGGAGGTCAACCACGCTTCCCAGGGGTCACCAACACTCCCACAGGGGAGTAACATACGCGGCACGTGCTACCCCCTTGACCCCTTGTACCCCCTGCTTGTACCCCCTTCCTCCTTGAGCACTTCATTTGGACTGATTACATCTTTATCGTCACCTCTCCATTATATGTCTCTCGTAGTCTTGTTCTTTCTCTTTGTGTTAGTCTGTTTACTCTCTCTCTCTCTCTCTCTCTCTCTCTCTCTCTCTCTCTCTCTCTCTCTCCCAATCTAACTCATTCACCTTCCCTTCCAATCACACCACACCATCAACACCCTCCCGCACATCCCTACCACACCCCACACCCACCCCACACCCACCTCACACCATTGCCTCCCTTGCTACATCATAATAATCAATCCTTGTCATTTTTTCCACCGTCCCCATCAACCTCTGACATTTTTCCGACGATTTTCCGTATTTGACGAAAACCCCCAAAGGGAAATGTACTCCGACTGACGAAAGCTTTTAACGCTCTCTGGTTACGAGTCTCCGTGTTGCTAAGTATGGTTAAGACAGCTTTTGAGTGTTACGGAAGTGAAAGAAGACTCACGACTTTCTACTTGCTGCTGGGGGAGGGGAGAGGGGTGTGATTAATGGATATATTACACGTGTGGATGTTGGTGTTGTTGTCGCGTGTGTTGTGTATGTGGGTGGGTGAGAGGTTGAGTGGGTGGGTGTGTGGGTGTGTGTGGGTGGGGATGGAGGGGTTTTGTGGGTGGGGGGTATGTGTTTGTATTATTATTATGCTTTTTTTTATTATCTGTCTTTCTTTCTCTCTCTCTTTACCTTCCGTCTATGTTTAATCATATATTTACTCTCTCTCTCTCTCTCTCTCTCTCTCTCTCTCTCTCTCTCCTCATGACAAAACAATATGCAAAACGCTCCCTGTCACCCACAGTTAAACCGAACAAACAAGAACATTTTACTGTCTTAATAATATTTTATACGACGCCCAATTTACAATGCTAACCTTCGCCCCTCTCTGTAGACACAAGGGTCGAGGCCTCACTTTCTTCTCATTGACGGATCTTCATATTTTTATTTTGTTGTCTTGGTGTGATGGATACCTCATGCACACACACACACACACACACACACACACACACACACACACACACACACACTAAAGGTTCCGACGTTAACATGAGAGGCAGGTAATCAAGTGAGAGTGGGAGGACAAATCAGTGATCATTAGAGGAAGAAAAGTGAGTTAACTATCGCTACTTAACATTAGCATACAGATGAAAACATTAGGCATCTTGCTGCTGCTTAACCGAGGTGATTGCCTGAGTGTCATTACTTATGCAAATATATCTAAATCACCCAATTCTTACCTGGCTGGGTCACGTTTAGGCTTGTTAGCTTTCCCTTGACGAGCCAATCACAGCAGTCACGCGCCAATGTACGTGTAAGTGCAATATAAACAGGAAATACTTGCATATGATTTTTTTAAATTTCCAGAGGTTCTTAGTCGTGAAAACCAATTGTCAATGTTATTATTATTATTATTATTATTATTATTATTATTATTATTAACCTAACCTAACCTAACCTAACCTAACCTAACCTAACCTAACCTAACCTAACCTAAACGGCGCTAATATCAGTGGGCCCCAATACTAATAGTTACGTTGGGTTATGGTGGGGCTTGTTAGGACTGTGGGGCCCGTGTGACCTGTAACAGTTGTCGTCCACAGATGGTTTCTTGTGTACTAACGAGGGGGGTGATGACCGGGATGCCTGAAGGGGAAGAACCCGAGGGAGTAGCTGGCGGAGTAAACACAAAAGAGAAGATCACAGTGATGGGTGGTCTGGGTGGGTGGCAGGGAGGATGTAGGGTGGGTGGCAGGGAGTAGATGTAGGGTGGGTGGCAGGGAGTAGATGTAGGGTGGGTGGCAGGAGTAGATGTAGGGTGGGTGGTAGGAGTAGATGTAGGTGGGTGGCAGGAGTAGATGTATGGTGGGTGGCAGGGAGTAGATGTATGGTGGGTGGCAGGGAGTAGATGTATGATGGTGGCAGGGAGTAGAGGTATGATGGGTGGTAGGGAGTAGATGTATGGTGGGTGGCAGGGAGTAGAGGTATGATGGGTGGCAGGGAGTAGATGTATGGTGGGTGGCAGGGAGTAGATGTATGGTGGGTGGCAGGGAGTAGATGTATGGTGGGTGGCAGGGAGTAGATGTATGGTGGGTGGCAGGAGTAGATGTATGATGGGTGGCAGGGAGTAGATGTATGGTGGGTGGCAGGGAGTAGATGTATGGTGGGTGGCAGGGAGTAGATGTATGGTGGGTGGCAGGGAGTAGATGACGGTGGGTGGTGATGGAGTAGATGTAGAAGAATGATAATAGTGTAGATAAAGTTACAGTAGATAATAATGATAATGAAGAAGAAGTAGAAAAGATAATGTTATTAAACGCCTCAGAAACATGAACAAAAAACCCCCACAAATACACAAACAAAAACATAAAACATCACAAAAAAGTCATATATCAATAACAAAAACAAACAAAAGAACGTTTAATGCTGATGAAACAAAAGCAAACACGATGATAAGAAGATAAATAATGATAAAAAAAAATGAACTTGAGGATAATCAGCTCTTGAGTTAAAAAAAAAGTCTGCAAACAGGAGACGCAAAAGTGTGTACAAATATACTCAAGGAGGAAGGTCATGAGAGATGGCGAGAGACTGTCAAACAATAGACGATAATGACGAGAGAAGAGACACAGGTGAGTGGCACAAAGTTGTTAAATATAACGAAGGTGTGAGGACAGACAGAACATGATAAAGATGGTGGTAAGAAGAATGGGGGAAAGAGATATACGGTTGGGGTGGTATGTGAAATAAAAAGAGAGAATTGAAGGGATAGTAATAAAATACCAGAAAAGAGGAGATAAGGAAAACCCCTAAACAGAAAGAAAGAAAGAAAGAAAGAAAGAAGGAATAGCTAAGTGGACTGAGTGTTGAGAGGGATAAGAAAGAGTGAAGCTGAAACTGCAGTAAAGTGGACATGGAGAGCCTGCATATTACATGGAAATGTAGACACGTATAAGATGACAAGAAGATGGCAATGACTCTTCCTTAGCATCAAGACAAAGGGAATCACAGTAAGAATAAGAACAACAAAGGAATATATCCCCAGTTTAATTTGACTGATTAGATGAAGAATGATCATGAAAGCGAGATAATTAGAGGTTTATTAATGAATGACAAGACAGATCATTCTAAAAATAAACAGTTTCTTGTGAACGTTCTTTAAAATATTCCATTAAAAATTAATTTAAATGAGATAAATAAAAAAGGATAATGTATTCAAAAAGGCTAATGTATATAAATAAAACATGTATAATAATAAAAAAAAAACAGCGCTGGTGTAAAGTAAATAATATACCCCAGTGAGCAGTTCACAATAACAGGTGGAGTTCCCTGGGGCAGCATGTTGTCACCGCTGCTATTTATTGTTTATTATGGAGCGGGGTCTCTCGTGAGATGAGAGTGAGACGGGCTGTTTGTGAAGTCCCACCAGACTAAGAAGACACAGGATGGAGTCTCATACACCTACTGCATGCTGATGACCACCCACCACCTTCCTCCTCCCCCTCTCTCTTACCTGGCTGAGGTGAGTGGTGGAACAGCGTTAAATGGCTCGTCACAATTATGAGGTGTGCAAGAGGAATAAATACAGACTAGGGTTATATTCACTTATTTCCTTACAAGTTGAGGTGTTTTTAGCTTACTTGACGGAGTATATGTTCGTGAAGTAATGTAAGGTATGGAAAAATACTTAAGATAATATAAGGTTGAGGGGAAAATACTAAGACAATACAGGTACACGATATGGAACTGTGAACACTATTACAACTTGAACGAAATGAAAATGAAATGTATTGTAATCAAGACATTTTAAAATTCCATATAAGAAGTTAGTTTCCCATAATTAATCGTTTATTCCTTATACTCTATTAACCTAACCTAACCTTACCTAACATAACCTAAGGCAAAAATAACTAAAGAACATGAAGTGTAAAACTAAAAAAAAAATAAAGAAAAAAAATTAAAACATAAGAAAACTTAAAAAAAATGAAAACACAGTAAGTAAAGATTTATACTTGTTATAATTTTTAGTGTAATATTGGACGCACGAGGGAGTTGTGTGTGTGTGTGTTTCTCTCTCCTCCTGTAACCTTCACTTAAACCTACAGTAATATCTAAACACACACACACACACACACACACACACACACCCCTCACTACCCATCCCCTACCTGTCTGTCAGTCGTGTAGTGAGGGACTGAGACACGGCCCCTCTCCTCTCCTACCACTGGCGGATATTAATGAGCCTGGCCACGCGAGGTCACGACCCTCCGCTGACCCCGTGACCCCAGGTCGTGTATTAGTGATGGGGCACGCGTCTCGGTGACCCTGGGGGCATCAGGAGCCCTTCAGCAGGTGTGGTGAGCGTCCTTATCTTCACAATGGATCTCGTGAGGGTGTTGTACAGGGTGGGTGTGTGTGTGTGTGTGTGTGTGCAGGGTGGTCGCGTGTGTGTGTGTGTGTGTGTGTGTGTGTGTGTGTGTGTGTGTGTGCAGGGGGTGGTCGCTGTGTGTGTGTGTGTGTGTGTGTGTGTGTGTGTGCAGGTTGGTCGCTGTGTGTGTGTGTGTGTGTGTGTGTGTGTGTGTGTTAAACGGAATAAGAATACTATTTTGTCATTTTATAACATCATAGATATCATAACATGCAAATTGATTCGACTTCATTTTACATAATAAAATACTCACCCTCCCCCCAACACATCCCCACACTAACTCACCCCACTAACACATCCCACACTAACTCACGCTCACACCTACAGCCATTAAATACCCTTACCCATTTCCACCCATTTCCACCTCCACTTCCACACACCCTACACCCCCACACTCCCTAATACCCACACCCCCCCCCCACACGCCCACATCTCCAGTTACCAGAAGAACGTCCCATCCGCCACAAGTTCATCACCCTCAGAAGAACACCGTTTGAGCTGGTCAATGAAGACAGAAAATCGTTTGTAAGTATTTTAAGTTATATTCTAATTACTTTGCTTAGCGGTGCCCCAAGACCTTGTTCGTGTTTTGCTCTGGGATACGTTACTTCTTGTTTACACCTGTGATTCCTTGTTTACACCTGTGATTCGTTGTTTATATATGTGATTCGTTGTGTATATGTGTGATTCGTTGTTTATATATGTGATCCCTTGATTAGATGTAGGATATCTTGCCTTATATTCAACTGTGTGATCCCTTCTTTACATGGGCGTAACGTTAGGATGTAGGATACCTTATATGGCTTTACCTTTAGGATATCCCAACTCGTGTTTAGCTGTAGGATATCTTACCTCGTGTTTAGCTGAAGGATCCCTGGCGGAGGTATACATCGTGAGAGGCGTGGCTCGCTACCCGCCAAAACCAGCCGTAATTATAGCCAAATACTGCCTGGGGGCTAAGAAGGAAGGCGGGAACCAGCAGCATCTCTTAAAAACATTACTGTACTTTGACAACAAATCATATCAAGACATTTATTTATATTCAGTAAAAAAAAAATCATATGATGTACTAAAGGGGTAATTCTTGTATTTTTAAAAGGAAAATATTGTAGATTTTGTCGTCATATAGAGGATCTTAGTATATCCGGGTTATGTGTGATTTTTTGTGTAAGGTTATATATTAGAGTTATTTGTTTTTATGTATATGTAAATCAGTAATATATTATGAGGTCGTGGTATTACAGAAAAGCAGAGAAAGAAAGTAAGATTGACTCGGTGTTTGAAACATACAAGGAAGGCGAACATAAATCTTTTGCTTTCTTTATTTTTTACGTAAATTAGCTTCACCTAGCAAATCCTAACCTAATCTAACCAAACCTAACTTAACCTAACCCAAGAAGACGGGTCTGCCCAATGCGATTCACCTATTCACTAAATAAGGAAAACAAATACCTTTAATACGAGGCAACAACAACATAAACAACAACAACAACAACAACAAACAACAATAATATCGATAGGCTGGTATTCCCGTTCGTGGTAGCATCTCAACATTGGCTCTTGTTTTTTTTTATTTACCAAGAGAGAGAAGCGACCGGTTAATTAACATGTACAGGTAGGCTTGGGTGCGTGCCCGAACTAGCGGGGAGGCGTGGTAGCTCGTGGTGGCTGGCGGGGAGGAAGGTGGAGGGTGGAGGGTGGGGGTAGAGGGTGGAGGTAGAGAATTGGGGGTGGAGGAGGAGAAAAGTAGGAGAGTCAAAGAGAGAGAGAGGAGGGAAGAGGAGGGTGCAGGGAAAGGAACGAAGAAAAGGGAAGAAAAAGATATGTATGAAGGAGGAGGAAGAAGGAGAGAGACAGAAAGGAGACGAAGAAGGAGGAAAGAGAAGGAGGAAGAAGGAAGGTGAGGACCAAGGTAACTACGCCATCCTTGTCCATCAGTCCTAGACATATTTACATAATGTCTGCCACGTACCCAGCTGCCCGGGCACGACCATACCCTGGGCTCTACTCACTAAACGCTCCACTACAACCCGTATTTAAAACATTCTCTCCGTATTGGATGTTTGTGTGTGTGTGTGTGTGTGTGTGTGTGTGTGGGTGTGTGCGCGTGTCTGATTTGTATACCATAATAACTTGTAATAAGAATGGATGAGTATTTTTTTTTTCATTTTAATTTATGGAAGTTTATAAATTGTAACCGAGAATTTATTATTAACTCTCTCTCTCTCTCTCTCGTAATTGCTTATTCTCCCTCTTTCCTTCACTCCTTCTCTCCCTCTCTCCCCCCTCCTTCCTACACTCCCTCTCACCATCACTACCCTTTCTCCCCTCTCACCCTCCCTCCCTCCCTCTCTCCCCCACCACCTCACCACAGCCTCAAGCATAATTAAACTGACAGAGACAAACGCAGTAACAACCTATGCCATAAAATCCTCCACCCTCGTACACTGGCTGACTGGCACTAGATGACCAGTTTAACTTGAGTACGCCGGTTCGACTCTATGAACACACGAAGCGAAACAAGATAGCCACGCCTGTTAAGTTAAGGTCAGGTTTGTTTAACTGCTTCACTCATATATATTATTGGTCGTTTATTTAACAGTTAAAAGATTACATATATGGTTGGAAAGTTAAAGTCAAGTTAAGTTTGAGACTGTTGACGATATTAACATTGATTTTTATTATACATAGTAAGTGATGAGTGTGTGTTTGTTTGTTTGTTTTTTTGTGTTTTTTTTTACTCCTATGGTGTGATGTTTGGGGAGGGCTTGAGTGGTGGTGGTGAGTGAGTGGAGTGAGTGAGTGAGTGAGTGAGTGAGTGAGTGAGTGAACGTAAATTTGTTCTCCTCCAGTGAATAAGTCAATCAGTAAGTCAGCCAGAACGTCACGTATAGAGCTGCTGGCACAGTTAAAATGGCTGAGTGAAAGTAACTTGAATTATTAAGGTGATATTAAGAAGGTTGACTCTTCAGTGTGTTTATGGTACTGAGAGGGGGAGGGGAGGAGGAGGGGGAAGGAGGAAGGGCTAGGGAGGGGGAGAGGGAAGGAGGGGGGGAAGGGGGAAGGAGGGAGGAGAGGAGGGAAGGAAGGGGGAGGGGGAGGGGGAAGGGAGGAGGGGGGAATGAGAGGGGAAGGAGGAGTGGGTTGGGGAAGGAGTGGGAGGGAAGAAGAGTCAAAATGGACCCAAGTCTTAATCTGTCTAACCCCCCCTCCTTATACACACACACACACACACGGAGAGAGAGAGAGAGAGAGAGAGAGAGAGAGAGAGAGAGACTTTCTACACCTATAAACTGTCGTTCTAATACAAACTTTATGAATGAAAGTCGTCACAATAGATATGCAAATATGATGATAACGTAAGAAAACAACGAAACAAAAAGATGAATAAACGACGGGAAGAAACAAGCGGATAATCTCACCCACAAACAGGAAAATCCAGTTAAAATATGTTGTGTCTGGACATTATGATCAACAATGTGTGTGTGTGTGTATAGAATATTTACATCTGTCTGTCTGTCTATCTGTCTATACACAATAGGGTTCTATATATTGATTAAACAAACACAAACAAATACAGTATCAAATCAATACATCATGAAACAAAAATATATTAATGTAATTGACGTAAAATTTACTTTATTAAAAAAAAAAAAAAAAAGAATACCGAGGTTCTATAATATACCAAAAGATATCTTAGCACAGAGGTTCAGAATGTTTGATATATATCCAGGAAAAAAATATACTTGTCTGGGTAGTGTTTTAATTTTCCTACTTCGGCTGAACGTGAGGGGAGATGTAAGCAGTAATCAGTCTACACAGTCCCCAAGCACGAGACAGGTCACCAAGTAGGACTGGGAATACGAGTCAGGTCACTAGGTCACCAAGGGGGACTGAGAATACGAGACAGGTCACCAAGAAGGACTGGGAACACGAGTCAGGTCACCAAGTAGGACTGGGACATGAGGAGACAGGTCACCAGGTCACCAAGAAGGACTGGAACATATGGGCAGTTCACCAAGGAGGAGTGAGAACTAGGCAGGTCACTAAGAACCAGTGTCGTAATAGCAAAGGGGAGTAATTCTTTAAATGAAGCCAGCCTTATTGGGGCCCCAACCTGACCTAAGTTAAGCGGTCCCTGATCCTAAAAGGCCCTAGTTCAAATGGTGACTAGGTCTTATGGGCCCCAGTCTCAGTTGGTTCAAATCTTAATGGGCTCCAATGCTAATGATTAGGTTAGGTTAGGTTAGGTTAGGTTAGGTTAGGTTGAAATCTTTTCCTACCAGGACTTCTTGGGATTGGAACCCATTTGACCTCCAGCCAAAGGAAGTATTGACTCTCGCCAAACATTACAAAAGAGAGAGAGAAAAAAAATGATATCACTTTCCTTTCTGAATTGCAAGTCTTAATTACTGCAGGTGTAGTTATATAAACAAAAGACAGTATCAAGTACCTGTTTCACCCCACCGGGATAACTTGCCTTTAAACTTTGCCGTGCTATTATGTCTGAGACAGAATAAACAACACGGCAGCAAGGATTAGCATAATGTTTGCATAATTTGCATATAATCTCGCGTGCGCCTGTTTAAAAACTCATCTTTTCGCGTTTAGAAAGTATGAAATTAATGGTTTAAACGGATTCCATTTATGTGTGTGGTATAAATATGTGTATATATGTCAGTATACATACAGTATATAAATTGGTGCATGTGGAGTTTATATATATATATACACTTGAGAATATAGTCATTGAGTCAATCCCATATATTCCCCCTGACCCCACACACACCAATAACCTTTCATCCCTCCTCTCCGGAACACGAAAGCACCACAAAAGTCTCTCATTGTTTTAAAAGCATTACATATAAATTTCAGCACAACAACAAGACGGGTTAAGGAGCAGCAGCAGCAGCCTCAGGAGTCAGTAGCCACATCACGTAGTGGGCGAGCTGTGTTTAACAATTGGTTTCTTCTGTGAGCACGGTCAACCACTCATACTGCTCGACGTATTTGGTAAGGGATTACTGACAACAACACTGCCCTCAGCACCGATCACACAGCTCATCAGGTCGGCAACGGCAGTGACTAGAGGAACGGGTAAGCAGTTTCCCTCTCCAATCAGCACAGCAGTAACAGTGTCTAGATGAATAGTACAGCAGTAATAACAGCCTCTAGTCTAGAAGAAAGACCAGGAAGTATCAGTACAGCATTAACAGCATATAGATGAGCAGTTCAGGAGGGGTCACGCAGCTCATCAATGCCAGCCATAACAGCACCACTTAAAAGCGTTTAAAAGTGGGTTATTCACAGTCACTAACAAGGAAGTAATGACCTATGACAGTAATGGTAGTGAGGAAAGTGACTGAGAGTGTCCTAATGTTAAGAGACACCACCTGACCCACATTTTCTCATTCCTGTTAGTTGTGTTAATAAAATGGACGCAAACTAGAAAACAAACTTGATCTTACTGTCATCTTAAACCTCGATTTCTACACATGAAAAGTTCTCCCAAGACACAGTATTGAAGCATAACGTCACCTGACACTCGTAAACTAAAACAAAGACCCCAAAAGCCCTCAACATCCACGTGATATTAGACACTGTTACCAAATCAAGCTACTGGGACATCATAGAACGTGATATAATTCTCTATAATAACTCCTAGATACATAGTAAATATAGCTATCAGGAAGTTGAGACCCATTGTCCATAGGTCCCAATTCTAAACCAATTTAATATAAACATTATAATTGGGTTCCATTAGAATTAAAACCCAATCTAACATAACCTAACCATTAGTTTTGTCATCCATTAGTAGTGAAATCCAATCTAACCCAATCTAACACACCCGGTAACGTAAATATTAGGATTCGAACCCATTAAGACTGTAGAAACCCAATCCCTAATCCACTCTAACCTAACCATTAAAGATTATAACCTATTAAGACAGTGGCATCCAATCCTAATAGTAAGGACTGGTTAAGCTATCAAGAATGGAAGAGTCCCCATTTAAACGGTCACCTCCGAATTGCTTCCTTGCCAAGTCACCCGTATGCAAATGAGTCATTCCAACAGTAACAAAAGCTTGGATAATGAAATGCTCGAACTTTTCTTGTAAACATCTAGCTGGTAAGACAATAGATACAATGGAAAGGTACTGATGGTTTTTGGTACCTTGTGTCATGTTTGGGTACCACTGGGTATTGGAAGTGGGTATTGAGTGGGTATTGGGTGGGTATTGGGTGAGTATTGGGTGGGTATTGGGTGGGTATTGAGTGGGTATTGAGTTGGTATTGAGTGGGTATTGAGTGGGTATTGGGTGGGTATTGGGTGGGTATTGAGTGGGTATTGAGTGGGAATTGAGTGGGTATTTGAGTATGCTGTTAACTTGGGGAGATAGTTGAGAAGACTGTTTACTTCGGAGAGAGTGTATGCATGTATGTATGTATGTATGTATGTATGTATGTATGTATGTATGTATGTATGTATGTACAGTACTAAGGTAGATATACAGTAGGTGATTCTCAGGTGAAATAATTAAAGGTGTTTTCACTCTACCTGTCAAGATTTACCTGTAAAACAATCCAGGTATTATCTCTGCTCGCTCTCAGGACACCATTACCTTCCTACCACCCCTTCCAAGCTGCCTACACCTTACATACACCTGTAAATTAGACCATTTCAACACAGGTATCGAGTCGTGAGATCCCAAAAGAAAATAATTTAATCGAAAACCTTATAATTTATCTAACAATCATTGAATTTATTATCCAGGTGATTAATAAGACTCTAAGGTAAACAGTAAGTATGATACTCTCAAACCTGGATTGATGGATTAATAGATGGATAAATATTTAAGACTGACAGAATCCAGAATTCAGATTCATTCCCTTATACAACATAGACAAACTTTAATCCCATTCAAATATTTATAATTTCACATTAATATAATTAATTATATTTTCAAAGTAAAAAAAAACAAATATACAAAGTTACATTATTTTAGAAAGTGTGGATTTTTATTGTCCTAAAATACACAGGTTAGATTAGGTTAGGTTAGGTTAGGTTAGGTTAGATTAGGTTAGGTTAGGTTAGGTTAGGTTAGGTAAACATTTCTCTATATACAGTAATAAACAGGAGGTAAATAGTGTTAAGTCATTAAGGTGAGGTTAGTGTGAGATATTTAATGGTCATGACAACCCGTAAAAAATTGTAACTCTCGAACAAAGTGACTGGCCAAGTGATGGTGAGTCCCAATTGTAATGGGTTAGTTGAAATGGGTTAGTTGTAATTGGTTAGTTGTAATGGGTTAGTTGTAATGGGTTAATTGTAATGGGTTAGTTGTAATTGGTTAGTTGTAATGGGTTAGTTGTAATGGGTTAGTTGTAATTGGTTAGTTGTAATGGGTTAGTTGTAATGGGTTAGTTGTAATGGGTTAGTTGTAATGGGTTAGTTGTAATGGGCTAGTTGTAATGGGCTAGTTGTAATGGACTAGTTGTAATGGGCTAATTTTAATGGACTAGTTGTAATGGGTTAATTGTAATGGACTAGTTGTAATGGGCTTCACCTAACCAAACCAAAGAGGGGGTCACTAAGACTGGCCAACAATATTAACAGTTATCATCTGGGGTCAGGTTGGAGACTGTTAGACTGTGACCTAATTGACCAGTCATCCCAGACCCAGATAAAGAGTCACCTTTCTTTTATTTCATTATATTTCTGTTTTTTTTCCACATATGAAATTTTGACTCGAGAAATAATTATGAATTTTATTGTTATTTTTTTTTGGTTTTGTGTTATGATTTTTATAACGTGTTGCAAAGTTACGAAAAGTTGATATATTTTGGTAATTTTGTATATTCTTCCCATCAAGCTAGGAAAAAAAATAATAATTTGAGATGTGTATATGTTTATATAGACTGCCAGAATAATAATGTTTCTTTATCTTCACTACAAAATATTACCATAATCAACCAGTAAACAGTAAAGTATGTAAGGAAGATATAGTTTAAATATGCCTTCAAAAAAACCCTGAACTAACTATTATGATTGGGGTTAGGTTAGGTTTAGTTTAGGTTAGGTTCGGTTTAGGTTAGGTTCGGTTTAGGTTAGGTTCAGTTTAGGTTAGGTTCGGTTTAGGGTTGGTTAGGTTTAGGGTTGGTTAGGTTTAGGGTTGGTTAGGTTTAGGGTTGGTTAGGTTTAGGGTTGGTTAGGTTTAGGTTAGGTTAAGTTTAGGGTTGGTTAGGTTTAGGTTAGGTTAGGTTTAGGGTTGGTTAGGTTTAGGGTTGGTTAGGTTAGGTTAGGTTAGGTTAGGTTAGGTTTAGGTTAGGTTAGGTTTAGGGTTGGTTAGGTTTAGGGTTGGTTAGGTTAGGGTCGGTGTTTGGATCGAAGAACTTGACCAGGTACGAAACCAGCATTAATTAGTGTCAGACGTCCAGTTGTTGTGTTGACATAGACGTCCAAACAGTGAACACTTTTCTCTCTGTATCAGGCTGGTAAAAGTGAGCCATCCTGGGCTGTTGTTTATACTTCGTTATGCTCACAGTAATGTTTCCCTCCAGCTGATGACAACAAATTGACCTGTCTCTGAGAACACCTGACCACTCGGGTTCTTGATTAGGTTTTTTGTTTACATCTTACCTGACTCGTAAACATTTTGATTTAAGTAACAGTTAGTTTTTTGAGTTGGATAAAGGACCTAATTTTTGATAAGTTTTCGTATATAAAACTTATTGTGTTATTTTAAGCTTCATATGTTAAAAGTTATCATACAAAAATTGAGTCTCTCTCTCTCTCTCTCTCTCTCTCTCTCTCTCTCTCTCTCTCTCTCTCTCTACATTAAACATACGTCTGTCTTCACGAATTTAACTTTAATCAAAAACTTTCTACCTGCAGGTAAATATTTTCACGTACTGACAACAAGAGACTTTTAATTAATTTAGCCTCACCTGAGTGTGACGTCATTGTCATTTAAAAGAGCGTCATGGTCAACTAATCGACCAATCATAACATCGCAGCCAGCTGACCGTGTCGTCACCATCAGCTGATCGGGTGTCCTCAACAAGTGATTGGTCACGGTAGGGAGGTTATTGAGTGCCCATCGTTAATTGGTTGAGACGGTCAGAGAGCCAACCAATCGGGTATTAGCTACGGATCAATGAGGGGTCACTTCCTTGTTCTTTTTATCAAGCCTCAGTAAGACCTCGTCCTTGAGACACTGTCATCTGGAGGCTCACCTTTACGAGTTGGAGTTGTTCAATACAAAGCTTAAGGAGATCAGGACCAGGTGTTGAAGGTGGCTGATTTATCCAGGTAGACCAGCCAGGTGGGCAAGGTTGGTGACCCAGCCAAGTAGTCGGGCCAAGGGATTGGATTTAGCTGACTAAGCAATTTGGCCAAGTTAGGTGGCCAAGCTAGATGGCCAGGATAGGTGGCCAAGTTAGGTGGAGGTGGCAGTTGTTTAATAGAGATGATTAATAAATGAGGTCACTACAGGTGGTGAAGCCAGGTGGTGAAGCCAGGTGGTGAAGCCAGGTGGTATTATTAAACATTCTGCCCATACAGTCAAGCCAGATGGCCTAAATCAAGAGTAAAACAGTTGTCCAAGCCAGATGGTCAAGCAAAGAGGTTAAAACAGGTGGTCAAACCGGGAGGAGTGAAGCCAGGTGGTAAAGAAGCGATTATATCAGCTGTTGATGCAACGTAGTTCAGTGAGGAGCCAACTGGGTAACACAAGGTGACCTATCGTGTTGTTGAAGAGGCAAGTGGTCAGGTCTCTTCCCCCCCCTCTCTCTCTCTCTCTCTCTCTCTCTCTCTCTTCCCCATAATAAACAACAACTCTATATACAGTACATACCAGAATACAAAACAAAAACAACAAAAACACAACAAAAACATGATAAATATGTCACAAATATACTCACATATAATCAGGTATGTCCCCAGTAGCATAGTCTAACAGATAAATATATACTCGTATAATAGGAGCATATCTATTATACCAATGTCCTTAGTATATACTGTGGTCGGTAGCCTCCTCGTTCGGTATTGAGTTAGGTGTTCGGTCGTTCCGGTTGAGTAAATATGTATCCAGTTATCCGGAGGGGGAGTAAGGAGAGGTGGGGGAAGAGGAGTATAAGGAGGGGGGGTAGGAGGCACATATAGGAACCTGTTTTATTTATTTTTTTATTAAATGTGGTAGAGAGAGGGGAGGAGGGGAGGGGAGGGGAGAGGAGGGGGAGAAAGAGGGGGAAGGAGGTTGTGAGAGATGGTAAGGAAGGGGGTGGGGAAGAGATATGAGGAAGAGATAGGAGGATAGCTAAGGTGAGGGATGTGCAGGGTGATGGAAGAGGAAGGGATAGGTATAGCCAACACACACACACACACACACACACACACACACACACACACACACACACACACACACACACACACACACAACATCACCAATAAAAACAGACCAAGGCAATAACCTGTTTATGCCCACTACTCCTATGATAAGAAGAGGTAAAGGAGAAGAAGAAGGGGGTGATGGGGAAGGAAGAAGGGGATGATGGGGAATAAGAGGGCAGATGGGGAGGGGTTGGAGGGGGTGATGGGGAGGGGTTGGATGGGGTAGCTCAACACTCTAAATCTTTTTCATAAGTTCAAGAATATATTTCACATTCAATTGTGTCTTATAGTTCACCTGTGTATAGTTCATCATTTTAATATTAATAATAGAGGGAAAAGTTTGGAGGTTTATGGTCGTTTTATTGTGGTTTATAGATTATGTTTTTTTTTATGTTTTTTTTAGTGTTTTTTTGTTTTGTATTTGTCGATTTTGTTTGTGTGTTTACGCTTTTGTTATTGTTTTTGTTGTGTAGTTGTTCGTTTGTTTTTTTACAGTATACAATAATTATTTCAATTTATTATTAAATTATTTACTTATTTTTTATAGGGAATAGTTTATGTAGTAATTTTATAAAGATAATAATTAAATAAATAAATAAATAAAAACTAGTAATTTATTTATTTTTTCAGTTGTTTATTTATTGCAGGGAGAATAGGGAGATTTATAGGTCGAGACAGGGAGAGAATATGAAGGTAAGACTCCTCCCTTCCCTCTCTTCCCTCCCTCATCACTCTCTCCCTACTTCATCACCCTTCTTCCCTCACTTTCTCATTCTTCCTACCATTACCCTTTCTCATCACTTTCTCTCCCTTTTCCTCCCTTCCCTTCTCCCTCGCTCTCCTCATCCCTTCCTTCCCCTTATATTTTCCCTTCCTTCAATTTTCACCTACTCTCTCCTTCCTCCTTTTCCATCCCATCACTTCTCCTTTTATACTCCCTTTCTCTTCCTTTTCTCTCTCATTAACTCCCTTATCCCCCCTCTGTATTTCTCCCTTTCTCTCTCCCTATTCCATTCCCCTTTCATTCTACCCTCCTCTCCCCCCCCATTTACATCTCCCTTTCCTTCTCCCTCAAGACCCTTTTCCTTTACTCTTTCCCTGTTCCCTTTTGTGCCCTTCCTTTCTCATTCCTCTTCTCTTCTCTTTTCATCTACCCCTTCTTTTCACCCCCTCCTTCCCTTCCTCTGTCTCCCCACGTGACTTGCCCATGCTCAATTCACCCTCCTCACCTGGGGGAAGGCTGTCTCCCCTACTTAGCTTAGCGTGGGAAGAGGAAGGAGGAGTTGGGGAGAGAGAGAGAGAAAAAGTCACTTTGAGAGAAGAGGAAGAGATATCTCACTTTGTCTTAGGAGGAGTGAGAAAAAGAGGGAGGGGGAGGAGGGAAGGAGAGAGAAGGGGGGACAGAGGGAGGTAGTTAGGAAGGGGAGGTACCTGTTAAGCCACACGTGGTCTACTAATTTCTACACTATAATATTTTCAACCTTGACACGACTTAGTTTATTACTTAGGAGATACAGTGTGTGTGTGTGTGTGTGTGTGTGTGTGTGTGTGTGTGTGTGTGTGTGTGTGTGTGTAATAATAAGTTTTAGTTATGAGGTCATCTGATGTTCTGAGGTCCTCATAGACCCCAGCCTATAGTAACCTAACCTGACCTAACCTAACCTAACCTAACCTAACCTAACCTGACCTAACCTAACCTTCGAGCTCCTCTTAACAGGCTCTAATATGGTTAGGCTCCAATTCTAGTGGCTAAGTTACGTTGGTTTGGGGTCTATTAGGACGGAGGCCCATTAGGATGAAGGCTTATTAGGACTGAATTCTAATAGGAGACAAGTAGGACTGGGGACTATTATAATTGAAGTCTACTAGGGTTAGGGGCTATTGGGTTTTAAGGCTATTAGCATTGGGGTCTATTAGAATTAAGCACTATTATGATTATGTAAATATCAGGTATTAGGGGCCATTAAATTTAGGGATTAGGGATTATCATGACCTACAACCTCCCTCCCTCTCTCCCTCCCTCTCTCCTTCCCTCCTTCCCTCCCTCCCTCCCTCTCTCCTTCCCTCCTCCTCCTCCTCCTCTCTCCTCCTCCTCCCTCCCTCCCACACCCAAAACACAAACACAGACACACATACAGACATGTACTCAAGAAACAATATACGTACACAAACACTCTAAACACAAAAAACAAAAACACCCACACAAACACACAAACACACAAACACATAACGCAGTTACAAAACACATGCACACACACACACACACAAACACACACATGAACACACAAACACATAAACAAACACAAACACCTAAACACAAACAAAAACACCCACACAAACACACAAACACACAAACACATAAACGCACACAAACACACCCACACAAACACACAAACAAACACGCAAAAACATTCAAACAATAAAACAAAGAAACAAAACACAACCTCACTACCATAACGGCGTCTCAGTGTGGCGGTGAAAACAAATAATGATAATAAATTAATGAATGAAAGGAATTGATAAGATCTAATATACAGATAAAAGTTGTATAAAATATGAGGTATGTATGTATGTATGTATGTATGTATGTATGTATGTATGTATGTATGTTTTTTCAGCATTAGTAGTCAAGATTATATAGCCTTAATATCCCTTGAGTTATTGTTACTCCAATACACTGTACTCACTATAAGATATAATATGAACCCACTATAGCACTATACACACTGTACAAGGCCTCAGTAGTAATAGTGGTAGTAGTGATGGTAGTGCTAGTAGTAGTGGTAGTGCTAGTGGTAGAATCATATAGTCAAGTAATAGTTCTGGTGGAGTACTTTCACAACGTTGGTAGTATATATGCAAATTATATTTTTAATATCTCTCTCTCTCTCTTATCTCTGTCTCTCTCTCTCTTATCTCTGTCTCTGTTACCACATTATCTCTCACTTGTCTCTCAGTCTTCCATTCTCTAGCTAGATCGTACAAAGGAGGAGGAGGAGGAGGAGGAGGGAGAGAAGAAGGAAGAGGAAGTGGAGGATGAGAACGAAGACAGATGGAAGACGAAACGAAGGAGAAGGAGGAGGGGAAGGGGGGAGGAGAAGGAAAGGGAGGAGGAGGGAAGAAGGAAGGGGAAGAGAATGAGAAGACGAAAGAGGAAGTAAAGAACAAGATAATTAAGAGTAAGGAGGAACAGAACTAAATACAGTGGATAAAAGGAAGAGATGAAAGAGAAATAAAAGGAAGAAGAAGGGAAGAAGAGGGGAAGAAGAAAGAAGGAGGAAGAATAAATACAGAAATAAGAATGTATAAATAATAAATAAATTTAATACTAAGATATATAGACGTCAAGGATAGGCAATTAATGAAACGTATAAACAAAGTAAGAAGAATTTATCCCTTAAACTGAAAAAAAAATAAAACATTAATTATTCTGGGCTGAGGAGGGATCATTAATATAAATGACTTGCACTAAATCTTGTTGATATTTAACTGAGTGAGGGACTTAATTAATCAGTTCATCAATTAGTTTAAAAAAATAGTAAGAATTAAATAAAATGATTAATAATAAAGACCTTAACACCTTTGCTATATACGATTAAGATCTATTAGTGACGTCAGAAGTGTTTACAATTGATTGGTTAGCTGATAAACGAGTAACTTATGACGTCATGTGTGAGGTGTCAAGGATATAACATGATTGGTTGGTTGCTCGGCTTATTACCCAATCCACAGGGGGGCCCTTCTGATGCCATCTCTCAGGTAAGGTTAAAAAGGCTACATGATTGGATAGCCACGAAACCAATTAGCCAATAAGAGTAGAGAGCAAATACGACAGAAACTGAACTGTGACATAGGCCCATTTAAACTAAGTCATAAAATTGGTTTGTCAGAGGTTCATAATTTTTCACTAATTGCAAAGGTGATAACGTAATTAGCTGATTCAATTAAGTTTCGTTACCAAGATGGATTTTCAAGATATTTAGGTAAAATTTTCACTTAACGAGAGCTATGAACAAGGTGACTAATTGCCTCAATTTGACTTACAACATAAATATGGATTCTCAAAAAACCTAATTATTAAAATTTTGTCGTAAATTGAGATATCAAGAGGAATTATATAAACTCACTTAAATAAGGTTAGGTTAGGTTAATTATTCTCCTAATTAATATATAATTATCTGACTGATTAAATTGAATTAAGATGCAAAGTGAGAGGAGAGAGGGAGACGGAGGGAGAGGTGAGAGTGGGAGGGAGAGGTAGAGAGAGGGAGGGAGAGGCAGAGGGAGGAGGGGAGAGGGAGGAGAGGAGAGAGGAGGAGAGGAGGTAAAAGAGGGAGGGAGGAGAGGTGAGAAGAGATGGAGGAGAGGTAAAGAGAGAGGGAGAGGTAAAAGAGGAAGGAGAGGTAAGATTGAGAGGGAAAAGTGGCAGAAAAGAGCATGAGAAAGAGAGAGAGAGAGAGAGAGAGAGAGAGAGAGAGAGAGAGAGAGAGAGAGAGAGAGAGGAGGGGTTACCGCACTGCGCCCAATCATCGCGTGTTCAGGTACTCATGAAAGGTAACAAATGGACCAACTGTTGGAAAAGATCTTGATAATGTTGAGTCGTGAGCACATGAATGTAGTTTTAGAAGCAAAGGAAATGCTTGTCCTGTGTGTGTGTGTGTGTGTGTGTGTGTGTGTGTGTGGGTTCAGTTTACATAGTTCTTATTTTCATTTTCTTTATTTTAAGTTTAATGGCTCGAAACAGCTGACTGTACTGGGAAACAAAAAAATATATATTATTTTCTAAAAGCAAAATAGTAAGAGACTTTGCTTAAACCTTTGGAGAAACAAACAAAGAAAATGTAAAGGAAGGTAAGATATAATTTTATAAGGCAAAGAAAAATTAAGACA